>NW_015768338.1:0-716 GCF_001515625.1 Sinocyclocheilus rhinocerous
CTCTCCTCTGAGTTCAGATGCATACAGGCTTAGAGAGCTCAAGGTTGGAGGCCACCTCTGGCAGCCGGCCATCACTACACTCGGACTGTGGCAAAGGACTTCAGGGTACAGTGTTTTCAATCACTCAAGGCAAAACTGGCCACTTTATACTGCGCACAGGAGAAGTGGTGGTTACGTTATCACCAGGATTTGGACTATCACTCTAAAACTCTAAAAAGCGAGTCATGAACTATCACCGCTGTGTCCTTGAGTGAGACTCTTAACCTCGGGTTGTTCCAGAGGGACTGTCCTTGTAATAGGTGTTGAAGTTGGGAGTTTTGCTAAGTAACTTACTCATTCAGGCAGTGAGGTGTGTGCTCAGTAGGACTTCTTAAGACATTAGTTAATAGTGTTAGCTAAATTGATGCAGTAGTAGCCAAGGGGTGGGATTACTTGCATTCACTTTAATGTGTTTTTTTATTCAGAACAATTGCGGGACCTTCAATGTCAGAGGATGTTTGTTTTGACTTCAGTTGAAGTGCATGGAAAAGGTGCCTCTTTTTGTATATAGGTGTTTCTTCAACTATAGACACATGTGGTCCTGTATATAAAAACACGCTTTTCAAAATTTCACCAATTTATTTAATTTGTCTGCTACCCAAAAAGTGTCCAAAAGTATACATGCATCAAATTAGGGGCAGTCGTGGCCTAATGGTTAGAGAGTCGGACTTGTAACC
>NW_015768339.1:0-716 GCF_001515625.1 Sinocyclocheilus rhinocerous
TGCTGTTTCTCGATCTTCTCCAGGCGGCCCAGAAGAGAGTCGATCTTCATCTTGATCTGAGTCAGTTCACGTTTGATAGTCTGGAGTTGATCGGACTTCACTGCAAGAGAAGAAAATGCAATAAACACACACATGAGGCAAGATCTGAGGAGATGACAGCGTATCCTTGCTCAGCCTTATATCACCACAGATAAGTTCATGTCTGAAGACTCGTTCAGGGCTGCTGGTTCTAAACTGAGAGTTCAAAGAATTCCCTGTAATGCTGTTTTTGATTTACCGTTATCCATAATCTCATTCAGACACGCTGCTTAATATCAGCCGCTGGAAGCAAGACCGTTTTCCTCCACGTGCTTTCATGGATACGGCTTTTATTAGTCAATAAAACTTAACAAGACCTGTTTTCAGCCTGATGGAAATACAAATGATCAAGTTTGAAGCATCATATTAGCATGCTGTTTATTGCATACTGCAAAATACTGTATATTTCACATACTATTTAAAGAAACAAATATCAAATATTTGAAAAGTAATAACACACACACACGCAGAGTAAAAAAAGATTATTTGAATTTGTAAATAAAGATTATAAGAGTATGTTTTATAAGAAAATACTGCTTTTTCTCCTATAAAAAATGTCATGTTTAATTCAATGTGTTATTCGCCATTACTTTGTAATTAATTTACTAGCAATTTCTGAGTGAAAGTCGTTTCTACAC
>NW_015768340.1:0-716 GCF_001515625.1 Sinocyclocheilus rhinocerous
ATGTAAAAAGCAACTAAGAAAAATGCAAATACGTGTTCTCTGCAGTGTTATTGTAGACTACTAAAACATATAAAATAATTTTAAAATAATTTAATGTTTCTCCTTAAACAGGCTACACTGTAAAATTTTATGACAAGCACATTTAAATACTAAATTACAGTTTCCTGTGTATATGGAACCAAGTTCACTCTCGAAATTGCAATGACTGACACCGTGGTGGTAACCATAGCAAAATTTTGCTTTTGTATCCACTATTTTTGACCAAAGTAATATTACAGCGACGATTACAAGACTTATTATGTTCGGCAATTTTAACAAAACCACCATCGACAGTCTTCATGTCTTGTTTATGTTTGGAAGGTTGCTTCAGAGCTTGCTCTTGAAATGTTGCCAAGTCCACTTATTATAAGCACCTCTGTGGCCACAGAGTGCTTGCTTAAAAATATGTTTTTACCACTTTTATTTCTTTCCTTTCTCCAGGGGATGTGATTCTGGCCTTCTGTCTTTCTATGGTTGTTGGTCTTCTGCTGGGAGCTCTGGTCTATATGATCTTGACCTGGATGTCTCGTCGACGAGCTTCAGTCAACATCACTCGCGTACCCATCCACCAGTCCCGCTCCACCACCCGTTCATCCTCGCCGCGCTCTCGGCCAGGCTACAGTCGACACAGCAGCGGCTACGACCGACGCAGCAACAACAGTCTGGCCAGCGCTGCC
>NW_015768341.1:0-716 GCF_001515625.1 Sinocyclocheilus rhinocerous
TTTTTTTAAATGTTGTAAACATGTTGTCTTTAATGTTTTTTCTCACACAGTTAAAATGTATCTTTAATACATAAATACATCATATTTGAGGGGCCCTTGGGATTAAAAAGTTTGAAAAAAGAAAGTAAAATCAGAGCCACAGAATATTTTATTTATGCATTATTTTTGCATTTATTTATTTATGTCTTTTTGTTCAATAAGAAAAACAAACATAGCAAGAAGCACAAGTTGTATCTTACAAACTAATACGCGTAATAGTGATAGTAGAAACAAACAAAAGCAACAACAACAACAAAGCAGCTCTTTATAAGGCCAGTACATGTTTCCTTGTTGCACTGGGTTTGTAGATATGTGTTTGTGTATGTATGTGTTTGTGAGTGTGTGTATTTGAGTGGATGTGATAGAAAGAGAGACAGACACTGTCATCTATGCAGTAGTGGTAATGTGATATATACCAGATGCTCTGCAAAGTGTTGGTGTAACAGCAACTGTCATCTAATACAGTGTAGTAGCAAAACCACAGGCTGCCTCTCCTGCAATGAAGATGGCATTGTTGTAGAATATATTAGGGCTGAGAAACACTGTCATCTTCAAGAGATCAGTGTGTTAAAGATGTAGAACTATTGGCTTTTAATAGCTGCTCACAATAAAGTAATATCACACACTTTTATACAACAGTTTAGTAATCAAGTATTTTATATATATATATATATATA
>NW_015768342.1:0-716 GCF_001515625.1 Sinocyclocheilus rhinocerous
ACTGTCTCTTAGTCTCTTTGATTTGCAGTTTTGCTGAATGACTGTCGGTCAGTGGTCAGGTGGTTATGACTTGGCGAGGTGTTCTCTATGGTCGTTGTGTTTGAGGAGCTGGGTGGGGGACGGGGCGTGGCTGGGCGGCAGGGGATGGGCCCCTGGCATCCCGCCGGGCATCATGCCCTCTATCTGCCCACCCATGCCACCAGGAGACATACCCATCGCACCAGGAGGAAACCTGAGAAAATACAGAGAAAATAGCTTTATGCTCTGCCCTTTACCACATGATTACAGACGCAAAAGCTTCACTTTGGCTGAGAACCTTTTTAAATGTATACTCTTGCAAAAGTTTGGGCACATTTGATGGAAATGTTTCTCATGTTTCTTAAATTATTCGATCTCAAGACTTCAGCTTAAATGCTTAAAATTAATTCTGCAGACAAAAACAAATCATTACTATATAACTCTGCCATTCAACAGTTTGGGGTCAGTAAGATTTTAAAGAAATTAACACTATTCAGCAAGGATGCATTAAAATCAAAGGTGACAGTAAAGACTAATATAATGTTACAAAAGATTTCTATTTCAAATAAATGTTATAATCTATTCATCAAATAATCACGGCTTCTACAAAAATATGAAGCAGCACAACTGTTTTCAGCATTGATAAAAACAATAAATGTTTCTTGAGCAGCAAACCAGTATATTAGAATGATTTCTGA
>NW_015768343.1:0-716 GCF_001515625.1 Sinocyclocheilus rhinocerous
TACAAACGGAGGTATGTCGAAATCAAAGGCATTACCACATGACATAACACATCAAGCAGCCAGCGGATAGAGAATTTATAGGGCGGATTCGAACATGGGTGGTGCGCCCAGGAACTATGCCATTGTTTAATCATGCACAGCCACAAGCAAGTACAACTCACTCACCTATGACAGGTTCCGAGTTCACTGGTTCATTGGCGCCAACCCCCACCTTTTGCTGCCTTGCTCTCAGTCAGGTGGTTACAGGTGCAGAGCGCTATTGTTTTCTACTTCCTGTTGTTCCACCACTTGCTGATTTCTCCTCGCATGTTGCTTTTTGAAAGTAAGGCTCTGTCTGGTTATGTAAAATAGTACATGAGCTGTTCTCACTCCTCATCCTGCACCTCTTGTGAAGTACAGCAGTTAAATGTGTTGTGCTCTGTCCTGGTTGGATCTAAAGAATCATTCTCTCTCTTTTTCTCCCTCCCCCTCTTTCCCTCTGTTGCTGTTCTGCCTAATCTCACCTCAGTTTTTATTTCGCCCGCCTTCATCAGCAGAGGACTAAAAATACATGATAAATGGTACATGATATTTTAAAGTCTTATCTCTTATCTGTTCTTACAAGGGAATAATAGGGTAGTTAATCCTGAAGATCTCCCTCAAATTGATTAATCAGCACATACGGACAATCAAATAAATGATTAATATTCCCCAGACCTGCAGTCGGACAGTTACCC
>NW_015768344.1:0-715 GCF_001515625.1 Sinocyclocheilus rhinocerous
AGAATCAGAAATACAGCATAATCCCTCTAGAGATCCTCCTCTCGCATCTGCCTTCATCTGGTACCGACTCGATCCTCGGTCAGAAAAAAACCCTAAAAATCCCGATGAGCGCGGTCTTTTGAGTGTGTAATTTGCTCCTTTATCTTCTGTTCAGAGCCGGCCCCTAAAATGAAGTCATTATCATCGTTCCTAGCAAAGCTCAAGCATGGTAGGAGAAGCCGTCCTTCGTGGATCCCTAAAGAGGCTGGATAAGGGAGCTTCGCTATCGGCTCTTCGGAGTGAGATGGCTAAAACCACACATGAGCTCAATCCACCTCCCTGCTGCGCTCCTGCTAAGCTGTTGCTAGGCATGTTGGAGAAAAAGTGCTACCTTCACATACTCATAGTGCTGTTATTAAAGAGGAGATTGTGTTCGAAATGGCACACAAACATACTACTCTTACTGTTTTTGCAGTATATAATCAGGGATGTTGCTAAATTATTATTTTTAGGGTTTCCCCACCTCTAAAATCCCAGTTTATCCATTAAGTACTGTATATGACAACGCATACTGCCATTACTACTGTATCACACAATGCACTGTGCTTGATCTGATCTTTCGTTTAGTAACATCAGCCACAATCAGTCAACTTTCTTGGCTCATCATGTGATCAGAATGCCCAAAGTTAAGATGTTTTATATTATATTATATTATATTATATTATATTATATTATA
>NW_015768345.1:0-716 GCF_001515625.1 Sinocyclocheilus rhinocerous
AAAACCCAGACATAACCATTTTCATGCACAATGAAATCTAATCACGAGCGGTCCTATTGGCTCCGTGTGTATAGTTTTTCCAGTGGCCTCTGAAAATGTTTGCTTTATTTTGTTCCAACCTTCGGCCTTCTTAGATTTGTATTCATAAATCATTATTAGGATGTAATTACTATGTATTCTGCAAGTCGAAGCAACTGTGGCATCTTTGAGAGCCCCTGCTGCTTGCTCTTTCTGGTGCTCGCATGATTTGAGGGACTTGTTATCAATTTGGTTATTTTACAGCGAGAGATTTCAGGATAATAATAATTGGACGCTCACTACCTCTGTTCTAGAACCAAGCTAGCAGCCTACTTGGTACATAGGAAGCATCCTAACAAAAATGAGAGACTGATTTAGAATATATATATATTTAATGTTTCTGAAATAAGTCTCTTATGCTCACCAAGGCTAAATTTATTTGATAAAAATACACTAAAAACATAATATTGTGAAATGTACTATATATATATTTAAACCGTTTCCTATTTTAAAATGTCATTTACTGCTGTGATGCAAAGTTGAATTTTCAGCATTACTCTAGTCTTCAGTGCCACACAATCTTTCAGCAATCATTCTAATATGCTGATTTTCTGCTCAAGAAAAAAATTTCTTATTATCAGTGATGACAACATTTGTGCTGCTTAATATTTTTGTGGAAACTGTGATACTTTTTTTTC
>NW_015768346.1:0-716 GCF_001515625.1 Sinocyclocheilus rhinocerous
AAAGTTTTTATTTTATTTTATTGATTTATTTTTTGTGGTACGTGTGTTTTGAGTTTTTTTTCTGTGTATTGTGAAGGGCGTTTGACTATAGATAAATTGACATACTGTACCTCATATTCAAAGACATTTTAATAGCTCGACAGCTTAATATGTTGTGATTTTTGTAGTCTTATGAAAAGAGTGATAATAATAAATTACTATAATAATAATTAATTAATTACTATAAATGCAATCATTTAATAATTACATGGATAAATGCAGTAATTTTTCATATGCTACGATTTTGTAATTGTTCAGGTACACTCCTGTCAATCATTTAGATTTCTTTCATTGTATTTTCTACAGCAACACTAATATATTGGGTAGTTGTGATATTAGATTACAGTCTGAGAAACCTATTAAATGAAATTGTTAATTTTTTGAGTAATTATTATTGTTTTAACATGTACACTCTGTGACCCCATACATAGCAACAGTAACAGTCAAACTCAGCTGAACATGCATATCAGATTTATGTGCATTTTCTGTGTGCAGGCATTGTATGCGTGTATGCATTTAAGTGTATATGTGCAACCTATATGATGCACCCCAATTCCCACAGACAATAGGCTCCCTTCCTACCTCTCTGCATCCTCTCATCTCTCTCTCTCTCTCTCAGAGACACAATCTGCACCACAAGCTCTGTTCTGAGCCCGAGCAGGTTGCTGTCAGTTTAA
>NW_015768347.1:0-716 GCF_001515625.1 Sinocyclocheilus rhinocerous
TTAACCACAAATGCTTGTCTTGCACTAGCTGGACTTCACGCATGATGTAATCACGTTGGAAATAAACAGAAACAGCGCTGTGAATTGGAATGATGGCGCAATATGGCTCAGTGTGCATTGTCCCGTATGGCAATTTCAAAGGCCAACTAAAAAAAATTGGAAAATTGAAAAGTTGTCAGAATTTGTATTTTGCTAAAGCAGTACCTCTATTATAAAGATTGTATGTCCGTTTTAATGCATCATGTACGCTGGCCGAGAAACAGCGCCATAAATTTGGCTGATGGCACAATATTGCTCAGTGTGCGTTGTCCCATATGCTAAATTCAAAGGCCAATCAAACAAAACTGGTACAGTGAAAAATGCTCAAAATTTGGATTCTGTTAGGGCCGTATACCTTCAGAATAAAGGCCTTTTGTCCAGTTTAATGCATCATATGTGGGCCGAGAAACAGCGCCGCAAAATGGGCTGATGGTGCAATATGGCTCAGTTTGCATTGTCCCATATACCTAAGGCCAAATAAAAATAAAGTACAGTAAAGAGTGATCAAATTTTGGATTTTGTTAGCACAGTACCTCTTGTATAAAAGCCTTATGTTAATAAGTATGCATTGGAAACATCTTGGAAAAAAATATGTAAAAAAATTTTTTGTATGTATGCAAATTGTACAATACCACATTTCTAGTAATTGTGCAGTTAATTCTCATATTGTATTTTCA
>NW_015768348.1:0-716 GCF_001515625.1 Sinocyclocheilus rhinocerous
TTATGGACTAACTTTATGACACTTTTATGCTGCCTTTGTGTCTTTAAAAGCTTCACTTCCCATTTATAGCAATTCCATGGAGACGAGTGGCTAATAGCTGCAGTATATCATCTAAAATCCTTTTGTGTTCCACATAAAAACTAAAGTCGTATGAGGGAGAGAGGGAGAGTAAATGATGACAGGATGAACCTTTCCGATTCTTCAGAGCAATTAATGATTTCAAGGATTTTAAAGGACCTGAAAGATGAATGTTTGAACAGAAAGCATTACTGTACCACGAACACAGAGAACATCAAATAAAAATCTTCAAAGGATTCCCGACGTTAAACTGTGAGCGGTTAAACCACAGAGGACTCATTCGAGAGGGATTCAAATCATTTAAAGATTTCTCAAAATCAAATATAATCTTGGGAAAGGAGATTAACTACGAATGTGGGTCAGGTGATTTTTATACTGCAGTCTGATTGTCATACCAGTCCATTAAATTCAACTAAAATTCATGGCTTTCGTTTCTCTTTAAGAATTATGAACAGGTATAAGACCTATTATAAATGTTATCTGACTGGACAGGGAAGGCAAAAGGGGAAACTACAGTGTTATTTTAGTATCATTAATATACTACTATAGTTTTTGTTAATTAGTTTCTGTTTCTACCACAGGATTGTCATCCCGTGGTAACTAGTAATCACTCAAGCTTCAGTCTGGATGTATATATA
>NW_015768349.1:0-716 GCF_001515625.1 Sinocyclocheilus rhinocerous
AGCAACAAAAACT
This sequence comes from Sinocyclocheilus rhinocerous, assembly GCF_001515625.1. NCBI lineage: Eukaryota > Metazoa > Chordata > Actinopteri > Cypriniformes > Cyprinidae > Sinocyclocheilus > Sinocyclocheilus rhinocerous. The sequence continues at coordinate 14 of NW_015768349.1, forward strand.
TTATAATTATAATCAACATAGCTACACTGGAAATGCGAGGTGGCAATACAACGCATATTTAAATGACAGATCTCCCAGTTTTTGTTCGTTGTTTAAAATAATTTTATTTGCAGCAGCGTCTGCTGGCATAACAGCACTGAGTCAAATTACTTTAGATATGTGTCACAAGTCGGGATAGTTATGTTTGGTTCTCAAGTCAGGGGAGAAACTACCATTCTGATAGATGTTCTCAGATTGCCCAGTCAAGCACCAGCTCCGGCACAAGAACCAGTATCATTTCAGTGAAAAAATGGGGTAGGAAAGAGAAAGCAGAGGATGGCAGCCTCTGTTTGGCACAGTTAAAGCTGCAATTTGGACACAGACCAGCTGGCAATATGCCTGCTGGGCTTTCCCTACGTTTTCTGTATTTCAGTTCCCCCCTTCTAGAAGTGTAATATAGTTGTTGTTTATGGGCTGGCCGCTGAAGTGATCAGAACGTATGCTTTTGCCTTCATAAGCACTGTTATGGCATTATGTGGTCATGGATCATGAGATACATTTGCAATCAACTCCTTTAAAAGTCGAATCCCCTAGGATCCCAGGGCAGTTTTGCAAAAGTTAAACGTTTATTCTTACTGAGCTAATACCAACTTAATCAAATTTTGTTACTACAAAATGTTACTTTTATTTAAAGGGGTCATATGATGCGATTTCAAGTTTTCCT
>NW_015768350.1:0-716 GCF_001515625.1 Sinocyclocheilus rhinocerous
TCAACTACATGAACAGACACTTGGGCACTATAAACATTTTCAGGACAAATTTGTACCCTAAGTCCAGGGGCACTTACCACTTTCACTACTTGGACTGTACCTATAATACGCCGGGGTGCCACCCATACCTCCGTACTCCCTACATTAACAATGGGTGCATACACTAACCCCCTCTCTGCATATACCAAAGAGGGAGACAGCAGCAAACCTTCTGGAAGGATGTTTTCATCTGGCCCCAGCGGTTCTAAAAGAAACTCTATCGCTGCTCCTGAAACTTGGGGACAGGTAACAGGAACCATAGTCATGGTACCTGCAGCAACACGAACGGGAGTTTTACCCTGCACTCTCACCTTAAATACAGAAGAAGAACTTGAAACAGCTTCAATTTTTTGACAACAGCGGAGTGCCTGTTTCCATGCTGGGGTAGCTGATCGTATTCGGGGAATCTGAAAAAGCTCAGCACCATGTTCATTAAATAAGTTAACATAACACTCTCGAATAATATTCATACCCAACACAGCTGGAATTTTCTCCTTCTGAGCATACATAGTAGCAGAACAGGCATCCTTTACTATCAAAATCCCTTTCCTAGGTAATGTGACCCCAAATAAACTAACATCAAGTTCTACATACCCCACACATGGAATATCCATCCCATTTGCAGCTTTCAACGCCAACCATGCACAGTCATGAAGACCACCTTTACTTAAATCAGA
>NW_015768351.1:0-716 GCF_001515625.1 Sinocyclocheilus rhinocerous
TGGCCTAGGAGCGACTTCTTCCCCCTGTTTCAGACACAGCAGATTAATCAGATCTGCTACACTCAATTATCTCCTCGGGTTATGGCCACAGCACCAGCGTAAAAATAACCTGAAGATTAAATCTACACTCTCCATCATGTGATGCATTGTCCTACTATCAGACTCAGACAGAGCCAAAATAGACTCTTGTCGGTTCACAACTTGCGACACTGTGACTTAGCACAGAGCCAGAATGGCAACAAAAGCCCTGAAGCATATGAAACTGTCAGAGCAGCTCTGAACCTGAACACCAGGGCCATGATGCAGTGTCTGTTTACAGTTTGTCAAGTTAAAGGAAAGAAACAGATAGAAACCTAGAAATAGAGACCTATTATTTTAAAGCATGCATCTCGGAACAATAAAGTAAATCATCTGTTGCACACACATAGGTACCTGTCAGCGCTGTTTCTAAACTCTTGTGTATGTTGGCAACTTGCATTAACCAGACAAAGCATGAATGTCACCCAGCTTCGGGTTTCCTTTTCTTCAGCACGCCATCTCCAGCTAATGTGATGAGAAGTGCGAGCTGTGAAAGACCTTTTGTTATCTGTTCTTGGCGAGGAATCGCAGTGATGTCTCCTGACAGGAACAGCATTGGGAGGCCTAGCTAATGGCCCTGGGTTCAGAAATCATCCGCTCCTGAGAGGAAGAAGTGGCAGTATGAGCTCTTTAGCAGA
>NW_015768352.1:0-716 GCF_001515625.1 Sinocyclocheilus rhinocerous
AACAAACGTATTCATGTACAATTTTCTACAGTGATTTTGAATTTTCACATTTTTTCGTGAGCCATTTATTCTGATTATTGCAATTTTAAAAGTTGCAAAAAAATAAATAATAAGGGTATGGTAACAAGTGTTTAATGTGATATTCCTACAAAAAAAAAAAATTTGAAACATGTTTTAATAAAAAATCAACCTCTGGGAAATTAAAGTGCCATAGTTGAAGAAACAACCAAATATGTGTTCAGAGGATGTGTTCATAAGTCATAAAATCATAAAGATGTGTTCAGAACTCAATTCTATGTTTCCTATATGCCAATTTTATATGTGTTATAAATAAATTGTAGCAGCAGCTCTTTTCTGGGATTTTTGTTTGAGTATGCTCTTTAAATCACATGCTTGGGACTGATGAGTTTTGACATTTGGGAGTCACATCAAAGCTGCATTTTCATATGGCTCAGGTTTAATGTTTTTCTTTGTTGTAATTTCCATAATCACACAGCAACAGTTAAACTTACTGCTACATATTAGACATTGTTCCTTTCAACACTTAACAATAATGCTAATTAACATTATCTTGAAGGAGCCAGTCACTGCTCGTACATAATTCAATAATTAATATAATGGAATGAACATATATAACCACTCAAATAGGAGATGTATTTAAGGTCACAAACTATCGCACTGTTGTGTTTTCCATTATATATTTACTAAATATGACC
>NW_015768353.1:0-716 GCF_001515625.1 Sinocyclocheilus rhinocerous
AGTGGCCTTTGGATATAAGAACATTGTGCGATAAGATATTGATGGATGTAGATGCTCTATACGGCTGCTTTTGTGGCGCTCACAGAAAGATAGAGATGAAAGACAGATATATCATTCCTATTTGTACTGAATAGAACTAATTAAATAAAAACAGTAACTGAAATATAATTGTGCTTTGCGCTCTGGCAAATTTACGTGACATTCTTCTTCCATGATGATGTGAATATTATTAGGAATTCGTTCTAAATGTTTGTGTGAATGATGTTGCCCTTTCATCTTCAGCCTTGCCGTTTCGCACCAGTTCACACGGCGATCGTGATGTGCACCATCAGGGTTTTATGACACTGTGACTAGATTAAATACCAAGGGCTTCTCCTCCATTATCTTGCTAATGATAAAGCAATTGATGCTTGACTTTCAAACACGTCTGGATGCTAAATTTGTACATGTATCCATTGAGTTTAACAGATCAAAGCAAGTCTATATTTTCCTCTATCCTGTTTCTTCATCTTTGAGACTCTTTCCATTTCATCCTTGCTCTTCTCTAGTACATTTCTGGTGGTTTATAGGAATCCTGCGAGTTTGACAGATTCATCAATCTTCTGGACAGTACAGGCACTGACCTCAAAAAAAGAAATTATATTCAGTGGCTAATCAATTTTTAACAGCGCTTTCTAAAACTGAGGTATTAAAGAAAAACACCTTACAGGCATCAC
>NW_015768354.1:0-716 GCF_001515625.1 Sinocyclocheilus rhinocerous
ACTTCACACCCCTGCATTTAGGTCATTTGTGGTTGTCTCTAGGTGCTGAACTACCACCTGGTCTGGATGTTGGTCTGGTCTAATTGTTTCCCAAATGTGTTTCTTGAAGGTGACTGTTCATCAGGTAGAGAGAAGTTCAGCCAAGGAAGAAAACTTTTCTTTTGTGCTGTATTCATCTCTGTCCAACACGACAGTGTATATCACTGGATTTTTTCCCCTCTACAGCCTTACAGGTACAGCAACACATTATGAACAGAATGCTCATTTATGTGCTTAATGAATCAGTTTTTCTGTGCTTAACCGATCATGTAACAGTAAATAACAGATAATCATTGTGTGTAAATATTTGGTTTGGTGGTGCACTCCTTTGGTACCTTGTGATTCCAAGTTCCTGAGTGTTTAGTTTTATAAATACCTGCTGCTTACAATACTGTAGATCCTTACCTCTACTCTCCATGCCTTTGTAACCACACCCATGACAGTGCCACTCTTAACGTAATGTTTTGTCCCACACTTTCAGGTGTGTCTCAGTCAGGTTCAGTGGCAGATGGTCCTTTGGGCAGCATCTTGACTGTAGGGAATCTAAAGAGAGTAAAACTCAACTCTGACAACCATACAGGGGAATGGAAGATCAGTATAAACTCCAGAGTAAATTCAGCTCTCGGTCCTGCTCCAAAGGAGGAAGCGCCGAAAGAGTTATTACCTGTGCTCTGAAC
>NW_015768355.1:0-717 GCF_001515625.1 Sinocyclocheilus rhinocerous
AAAAAAAATATATCAGAAAATTATCTGATATGGCTGTAAAGAAAACTCACGGTTCGTGTCTGTAATAAGCAGTTTACAGGTGGTTCTTCTAAAACAAAAGTAAATTAACGTAAAAAAATGAAAATTAAATTGTATATGTCAATAACTAGCAAAACCATGTGTAATGCATTGCAAAGTAGAGTGAGTGCTTGCAGCTCTGTTACAAGGAACACGATGTATATATAATCAGCAAACTTTCAACACAGTTTGCACAAATGCACACACGAGTACAGACTGCAGTTCAGCTGGCTCGTTCCGTTACGCCTCAGAGGACTGGTGTGTGTAAATGCAGAGCGTCTTCACTGCTGCTGGAGGATCAGTGTGCCTTTGAGATGGTAACACGTTGCTTAAAGTCAGCTTGGATTTGATTATGTTAGAATATGCAGTCTGAATGTTCACTCATATCATCTCCTTTTTTGTTCAAATATAACCTAGTATTTTACCCTGTTTATGACAAGCTTGAAAATGTGGTATCTCTGCCAGATATTGTTATGGTATATTGGTTTTTACATTAACAGTATCATTCCTAAATAAATCTGAAAGTCTTTTGGCGATGAAGTTGTGAACGCAAAGAACCTTATTGTGTTTAACATGAACCATTTGATAAGTTATACTTGCTTCTTTACTGTATTCCTCCTAGAACACTGAATATAGCTTTTTGAAGTTGTGTTTGTAAAT
>NW_015768356.1:0-717 GCF_001515625.1 Sinocyclocheilus rhinocerous
AAAAAATAATTCTGCCTACATAACAGATATAGATTAAGTAAAAGTAATAATGCATTAGTAATCTTCTATAAAAATGGGTCTTCAAAAGCAAGCCCTGCATATTACTCTCTTTTATGAGGCATTTTTGCATTTTCAGCCAAGACTGCAACATAAGGAATATTACTATCTTTGAGTCCACCTGGTCAGGTGATGTGTCAATCAAAGCAATGACGCTAGAGAAGATGTCAGTCATGTCAGGCGTTTCTGTGCTATGCTAATGCTAATGATGCCAGTCCTGCCTGGGCCTTTGTGGCCCACCCGTGATAAGACATAAAATGGCTGCCTGTTTGAAAGGCAAGGTTTAGGCTTCTTGAAATGAATATATTAAACCAAGAAGGTGTGAAGGATGGAGAGATGGAGGGAGGTACAAAAAAACGGAATAAAATGGAGCAAAATATGCAGAAAGCGTGGTAGGGAGAGCGTTCAAATGTTTAAAAGGGGGATAGGTTTCTCTCATGAAAAAAACATGAGAGAAATCTGACTTTGCATTTGGAATTAGTTTCAAAAATAGAAAATGGTTCAAGGTAACGATTGCACATAACTACAGGTCTAACCTGAGGTAACCCCCGACAGACCAAAGCCCTGCTGGACTATCTGATGCAATCAGTTTCCCAAAGCATGTGGAGGATTAACATCCAAGTGTAAGAGAAGAGTGTCCAAGCCCCATCACCACATGTG
>NW_015768357.1:0-717 GCF_001515625.1 Sinocyclocheilus rhinocerous
TGCATTTCTATGAAAAAGAAGATATAAGCTCACAATCCTGAAAAGAGTCAGAATTGTGAAATGTTAATTCAGAATTGCAAGAAAAAGTCAAAATTGCTAGATGTAAACTTGCAATTCTGAGGAAAAAAAAATCAGAATTGTGAGGAAAAAGTCAGGAATTGCAAGATATTAGTGCGCTTTTCTGAGAAAAAAGTCAGAATTGTGAGAAAAGTCAGAATTGCAAGATATTAGTGTGCTATTCAGAGAAAAAAGTCAGAATTGTGAGGAAAAAGTCAGAATTGCGAGGAAAATATAAGAATTGAGAGATATGAATTCAGGATTGTGACATAAACTTGCATTTCTGAGAAAAAAAGGTCAAAACTGCAAGATGTTCTAAAGGTCTAATGTCACAATCAGTCTTTTTCTTTATTCAGTGCTGGAAATAAGCTTCGGGCTACTCTTTCCTCTCTGTTGTTCACCACCAGGGATGTGTCATCCACGGCACTGGAAACGCTGCCCTCTCGTGGTCTGGAGTCGGTGCTGATGCTGGTGGCTCGTTCGGCGTTCGCTCTGAAGAGACTTCCTCCACTGAAGGGACTGAAGAGCCTGAGAGAAGCGCAGCTCACGTATCCCAGCCACTGCTGCGTTCTGCTCAGCTGGGACTCCGACAGGTCAACACACAAATCAAAACGCCAATGTATTATTGAGGAATAAAATAATAATTTTATCTTATTGTCA
>NW_015768358.1:0-716 GCF_001515625.1 Sinocyclocheilus rhinocerous
GAATAAATAGGAAAACAAAGTAACTTGCATTACTTAATTGAAAAAGTAACTCAGATATTTTCTTGTAAATTTATAAGTAATGCATTACTTTACTAGTTACTTGAAAAAGTAGTCTGATCGCATATAGCTTGCATTGCTTGTAATGTGTTGCCCCCAACACTGATTATAAATACTCAATGGCACTCGTAACCTTCTGTCCTGTAACTTAATTAGTATTCATGGACCTTCAGTAAATAAAATGCTATTTAAAAACTATTAAATTAAAGGTCTCTTCTATTATTTTATTTTGAAATATAAATATAGTAAATAAATTTAAGCATGAGCAACTGAACTGTCACTTCATATAAGATAATACAATGTATTGGATTTGTTTTTGTGTCATGTGTATGAAGTATTTCATAGACACAAATTGTTATTTCAATGTTTATTACATTACGGTTGCCATTGGGAAAGATTACAATAGTCTGCCTATGAAAGCCAGGCTGAAAACAGGAAAAACATGTAACTGACCCTGACACTGTAGGCCAATAAGAGTTTATAAATATTTCTAAATGGAGTGATTATGAATAGAAAATGTTCTAATGGCATTGACGTTCACATCTTTGTTTTCAGCATCACTATGGCATCAGATAAACGAAAGCAGAATGTTCCATAACTCAAGGAGGACCGTGCTTATCACTTATACTTGTAACTTATGTCATTTTTTTTTTTTTTAC
>NW_015768359.1:0-717 GCF_001515625.1 Sinocyclocheilus rhinocerous
AAGAAAGAAAGAAAGAAAGAAAGTAGGTATAAGTTTCAGTTTAAGTTTTGGGATTTTTTAACCCGTTTTATGGTGATGTAAAAGTTAAATAATAGAAATAATAGAAAAATAATATAACTTGTCTCATCAGGCTGCACAATTTAAGGTATAATTCATATTCTTAGCATAAATGGCATGGGACTTAGGGTTAGGGGTTTGTTTAAATCACTAACTCTAATTATGATCAATCATCAACCCAACTGAAGAAGTAAAGGATAAAGAAAGTACAAAGTGGTTCTGTAAAGTGCTCTCTGATTGACTCACCTGATCTGGAGAGGGTTTGTGATTGGTCTGGTCAGAATTGGAGGCCTTGAGGTGGTCATCCTCATAGTTATCAGCCATTAACTTCATGCGGTTCTGCGTCTGTAAAAGAAACAGCTCATTGTAAACTACTGCCAAAACACACACGTACAGACACACTTTCCCCCCGTCATTTCGAAATGAGCCCAGTCTGACTCTAAGCCTGGTAGTCTTGGGGCTTGAGTTATCAAATCTCCACCTTAGCCCATGCTGTTAGGAGTGAAAATTTTATCTGTATGAATTCAATTACAAGCATTATAAGAAGTGATTGTGATATCCGTTTTGATAGACAGAGTGTTACTTCGAGCCCTACAGTGAGAGGGGATCACAGCATATTCACGCAAGTTTCAGCTGGAATGGATTTGAGCGAGGAGGGGG
>NW_015768360.1:0-716 GCF_001515625.1 Sinocyclocheilus rhinocerous
TTTTATTTTGAATGCGATTAATCGCGATTAATCGTTTTGCAGCCCATACAGCAAACTAGACTGTGCTGTACTAAAATGTTAAATATCTCACATATGAAGTTTTGGGAAGTCTAATTCATTTTAGTGAATCGATTTGTTCATTGTTGGTTCATATAAATCATTTGATTCAAAACGAGTGATTTACATCTTTTAGTGTATGAAAAATAACATTAATTTTATTACATTAAGTGTACAGCATAATATTTTGTTGAATGCTACTCTTCGCCATTGTTTTTTTATAATTATAGTTTCAACAAGTTATGATAGTATTTTTTAGGCTGTAGTTGAGACACTTTACTTTGCCAAGTTGCCATTTCATAGCTTCCCCAGCATTATTTGGTTGTGAAGGCAGTGACTGGAAAGTGTTAGAAAGAATCTTCATTGCTTTCATCCATGAAAGCAATGAAGTGTGGTTTTGCAGGTCTGTGACTTAAATTGCAGACCATTAAAGCATCAACTTCACCTCAGATGCTGTACTTCTCCTAAAATATGTATTTTAGGTATCTAAGGGAGATGATTGTTGACTTGTGGTTGTGGGTAAGTTAGAATTTGTAGGCTAAAGCACTTTTTCCTTTCCTCATGCTACATTGCCATTGGACGTACAGAGATGTGTGTGTGTGTGTGTGTGTGTAAGCCCAGTGGGTCTATTTTCTATCATGCAAAGCTGTGTGTGGTTC
>NW_015768361.1:0-717 GCF_001515625.1 Sinocyclocheilus rhinocerous
AAATTCATAGCTACTGAAATATGATACCCATATTTGTTTCATAATATCTGACTATAAAGTTAAATTAGGTGACTAATGTGTTGTTTCAGTTCCTCTTCTTTCCATTTTATAAAGCATTTTATAAAGCATATTGATATGATATCAGGATCTTTATAGATACTGATGGGTCACTGAATCTGACAGGTCAAATGCATAGCTGGCAGAAGGAGATACCCTTCTTATAATGTTTAATAATAGTGATTCTGATGAACAGGGTGTTGTACTGTGGAAGGGTCATTCATTCCGGGGCCTCCGAGGGCCTCACTGTACATGAAACAAGCTTATGTCTGGAGAAAACAATCAATACAGATGTCAGCCAATCAGAAACTACTTAAACTTTGAGAACCATTTCTCAGTTCTTAGGTCACTTTTTTTTTCAAAATACTTAATGCAGTTCTTATTACCAACTTCCAGCTTGGCAAAGCAGTTCATTTCACATCCAAAATGCACTAAAATACCAAAACACTTCATAGATGTCACAGATCAACTTATTCTTCCATAACACTAGCAATACTTGTGAGTTAAAAAGTCTTTATATAGTCTGCATTACCAGCATGAATCTTTGCCAAATTTCACCTCCAAAACTCACTCAACCCTACAAAACACTTCATATTAGTCGCATATTAGCTTGTTCCACCATAACACTGGCAACAATTCTCACTCAGAAAGCATACATTG
>NW_015768362.1:0-716 GCF_001515625.1 Sinocyclocheilus rhinocerous
CAGTTGTGCTGCTTAATATTTTTGTGGAAACCATAATGCATTTTTTTTTCGGAATTCTTCAAATTTTTCAGAATTCTTAGATGAATAGAAAGTTCAAAAGAACAGCACTTACTTGAAACAGAATTTTGTAACATAACTTTTTACTGTCACTTTAATAAATGATACTGATCCTGAACTTTTGAACTGTAGTCGGATAAAAGCATCTTTTTGCACATTTTATGAATGTAGTTTACACTTTACATTCTCTCGCAAAACATTTGTAGTCCCACAAAGAACCAAAACACTGATCTGAGGAACATCAGAACATCATTTTTTTTTTTTACTCTTTAAAGCATCATATAGCAACTCAAGGACCTTATAACAAGAGTTTTCTTTGCTAAAGAACCGTTGAAGAGTTGTAAGAGTCCATATTGGCACAACCTTCAAGACTTCCAAGTGTCTAAACAAAGCTTTGACCTCTGAAAGAATCAAAACCTGCACTCCACCACCTCACGGGTCAGATTCATTATATCTTTGTACCTCAACCAATCACATACTCAGTTGATTTGTGACACGACGCATCCATTAAATGACCCTTGTATTCTGCTTTCAGCTTGCATCTCGGAGCGGGTAAAAAGCGGGCGTCCGCAGAAGGGGCCCGCGGGGCGCCAGTCAACAAGAGGAAATCGCTCCTGATGAAGCCCCGCCACTACAGTCCCAGTCCCTGCCCCAGCGAG
>NW_015768363.1:0-717 GCF_001515625.1 Sinocyclocheilus rhinocerous
CAAATATCAACATCGTTTGGCAAAAATCACTTAATGCACCTTTAATTTGCAGACGTTAAAAAAAGCATGTTCTATATAATTTGAATACGTATGAATGAAATTCAGATGTACTATGTCTGCCATGTTGTTACTATCACGTGACTTACTAGCCTCAGTTGCATCGCTTCACTGCCATTTATAAATCCTCTCCTGTGTCCTCATGGGATGGTAAAGTGTCTATCAACTGCGCACTTAAAAGACCGGGCGGAAGTAGTAGATCATCTGGGTACTTTTCCTACTGTTTTTCAAAAACTATGAATTCGTACATGCTCTTTTTTGCATACTGTTTTTCACATACTATATAATAAATTACAATGTCAAATTTAGGGGGGCCAGAGGTGGGGCCAAGGTTGTTGACACGGGGGCATTGGCAATCTCCATCGCCGCCGTCATGTTTATGTGTATAAAACTAGGGATGCAAACAAAGGAAAGAGTGTTCGCTCATTCCTGTCACTGCTATGCACACTTAATTACTGTCTGCTTGCTTAGCATGCACATAGGTGTCAACCAAGGAGCTCAATGACAATATTTACTGTTTACTAAACTAATAAAGTCATTGATTTCATTCTTATCTTGGGTATATCTTACCCAATACACTAGGGATGTGCATCTCATGACTCAGGCCGATACGAAACGCATCTCGATGCATAGCCAACGATACGATACATTAAAGATACA
>NW_015768364.1:0-717 GCF_001515625.1 Sinocyclocheilus rhinocerous
AATTTTTTGATTCCTGGCTTTTAACATTTTGAAAGTATCTGATGAGCACTTGACATAGAGGTTTGGTAGTGTTGAGGACACACTTATGTAAGCGGTGCAGACACAGAGTGTGTATGTGACTGCTGAAGAAGAGCAGCTCTATGAATAACTCTGTGCCCATTTCCCAGCTAAATCACTGCTCTCTTCTATTACAGGCTCTGGAAAACGGCTGCTCTGGTGGTTATAGACAGCTGCTTTTCTCGTTCATGCTCAATAACTGGTTCAGAGCCAGGTTAGAAGCCATGTCCGATGGAGACCAGACCTTAGAACCTCATTTGCCAGCTCTCTGGAAAAATTTTAAACTCCAGAGCATCACACAAGCATCTGAATAATGAACCCATAATGACTATATTCTGAATCAAGATTTCTCCACACTGCCAAATCTAAATAATTTCTGATCTATTCTAATAGTCACATTTTTAAAGTGACGGTGTGTTTCTTCTTTGTGTAGAGCCGTTAAATGTAAAAATGCACTTGTGTCAATGGCTTAAAAATAATTAATTAATAATGTTTACTTTTATTAATTGGAAAAATATGTCCTAATATGTTCCACTGAAAAAAGTCATGCAGGTTTGAAACTACATGAGTAAATGATGACAGCATCTTAAATTTGTGTTAAACTAATGCTTTAGCTGTAGGGCTGAAACGATTAGTCGACATTATCGACAACGTCGACAA
>NW_015768365.1:0-717 GCF_001515625.1 Sinocyclocheilus rhinocerous
AAGCTGTGCCAAATTGTGCTGTCATTTCATCAAAAAAGCTTGTCTGTTGTCTCCAGAACTTCAACAACAAATTGATTGCGTTTAAACCGGGGATGTCATAAATCTGTCTAAATAATAGGCCTTTGTGTAAATATAATTTTCTGCAATTTGTGTGGATGACACTGAAAAAGTGTTTATTGTTTCTTTGCAATAGTGCTCTTTGTCTTTGTGTCTCACTCGACATAAAGATATGATATTTCTCAAACAATCTAAATGCGCTGGATGCCCAATGCAAATAGTTTTTTTTGTTGTTTTTAAATCACATTAATTAACAGGTTAACGTTAACATTCCTAATTTAAACCAGTTAGATAAAGAGAGTGAAAGAAAGTGGTTTTAAAATCTATGGTTTGAACATGAATTTAAGGGAACTGATTCCTATATCCTCAATCTCCTTTCCTGAGCTTCAGAAATCGTTGAATAAATATGCATCTCATCTACTCCAACTGCAGGAGGTCCCTTCAACCACAGAACACAATCAATATTAAAATGCACAACTTGCACTGTTCTCAAATTGCCTCATGATTTTAATTAAGTTGCGAATAGACTTTTGGAACCTAATGAGTTCCATAATTGCTGGAAAGTTTTTAGGGAGTGATTTGGGTTAAAAATGAGCGTCTCTAATTAGCTTGGCACCTCAATCACATTGATCCTTTTGAAAAAGAGCAGTTTGCAATGGA
>NW_015768366.1:0-717 GCF_001515625.1 Sinocyclocheilus rhinocerous
TTTCATTTGAAGGACACACTACAAGCTTAGACTATAATATCGGGTTAATTAAACAAGATACTATTCAAAAGTGAGTATTTAAAACAAACGTAAAACGTAACAATACAACCGGTTGCTTTTCTGCTCGTTTGAACTAATAATATTTTTCATATTTCCTTCACACATCCCTGGTTTTCTTTCCCATCTTTAGATATGCAGATTGCAAATGAGCCACATCTAAGAAAATGCCAAACTTTCAACAAACGCAGCTACTGAGCTGAGAAGCGACACTGTACCGCAATACGTCTACGAACACGCTAGCATATGTGCACACATACACACTTGCTCATGACATTGCTTAGCTTCTCAGGCATGACATCAAGGAAGCGCTTCATCTCTCCATTCCGATGAAAGTGAAACGCTCGTCCAAATAAGTCCAATCTGAGCGAAGCAAGGCGAGTGTACGAGAGGAGCGTTCGGCATCAGTGTGCTCCTCCGTTCCAAACAGGCCTGCTGTCGACACTTTTTTACAACAAGCATGCGTCAGATCTCTATGTTGTTAACAATCTAACTTCTCAAGCATTCCTCTGTGATTTATATAACATAACATATAAGGACAGGATATTTACATTTATTTATTTCAATGCTTTTACCCAAAGCGATTTGCAAATGAGGAATGCGGGTGCAGTTGCATATCTTAAAGAGAGAATGCCTTTATGAAACAAACACACAGAACAC
>NW_015768367.1:0-716 GCF_001515625.1 Sinocyclocheilus rhinocerous
CAAAATAATGTTATTTTTAGCAACGTCATATGACCCCTTTAATAGAATCATACAGTATATCACTAAAACAGACATTTGCTTTAGATTATAGATGATTTATAACATTTGTTTAATTTTGATGTAAATCTTGGCATTCCATCTTAGATTAACCAGTTTGAGTGGGAGGTTCCACTAAACTATTTGTACCACAATCACTGTTGTCATATGTTGCATATAGTCAGCATTAAATCAGTTGTCCCCGTTACTTATTTACTATATTTACATGTACCTGATCTTATTGTGCAGGTGTAATTTTGTTTTGTTTCCTAAAAAAAACTAACATTGTTTTAAAAATTATTTTCTTTTGGCAGTAAAAAAAAAGATATAAATCAATAAGAACAATAATAAAAATAATTAAATGTATTTATGATCTATTCAGTACTTCCTAGAGTTTTATATTCAAAATACAGTATCCTAATATCATTTCCCAGTGACGTGTTTTAGATGTTCGAGCTGTAAATACTATTGCAATAACATTTGCAAGGCGAGAGAGATGTGAGAAACATTCACATACCTCCAGCTCTCCGTTCTCGGCTGCGTCATGAAGAGGCGTCCCACCCCAGCTGTCGGTCACGATCTCCCCGCCGTGCAGGAGCAGCCAGCTGAGAACCTTGGCATGGCCGCGGCTGGCGGCAAAGTGCATGGCAGTGGCCCCATCATTGTCTCTGTCAGACAGG
>NW_015768368.1:0-717 GCF_001515625.1 Sinocyclocheilus rhinocerous
CGCCCCCTGGATCTTGTGTTCTGCAGTGAGGACCATCTCCAGTAGATTTAGCTGTTTCTATTAAAAATGCATAACATTCAGTTTAATAAATTAAGCGGGTTATGTGAATACAGAATATGGTTTAAATATATTCAAATTCTCTTTCTGAAAGAAATTGCGAATTATAATATATATATATATATGAAAATTAAAAAACATAAATAAAAATTTCTCTCTCTTCCTTCAGGGGTCGCCACAGCAGAGTGATCCGCACAACCGATTTGGCACAAAAAATATAGATAAAAATAAATAAATAAAAAGAGAAAGTGAAATAGGAAAAATTGGGGATGAAAGCTCAATTGTTTTTATTGATGTATATTGAATTCTACTGAAAGTACAAAATTCAGTATAAAATCAATATAAAACAGCTAAAGCAGATAAAAGACAACCGTACAGTTGGAAAATTATTAAAATGAGCATTTTGATTAGTTCTATTTGTTCTTGTTTTTTCCATTTAAAAATATATGATTCAGTTTAAATTAAGTGGATGATATCAATAGAGAATATGGTTTAAATATATTCAATTTTCGTTCAATTCAATGCATATTGTTCTCTCTCTCTCACTCTTTCTGAAAAAAAAAATGGAATTATAACCCTTCTAACTAGAAAATACATTCATGAAAAAATGATGAAATGAAATGAAAATAAAAAGAGAAATTCCAAAAAAAATAAAAAAGA
>NW_015768369.1:0-717 GCF_001515625.1 Sinocyclocheilus rhinocerous
AAAGACCAAGGGAATTTTGATTTCTCAGTTCATGACCCCTTTAATAATTATGTTAGAAGAGAGTGTAGATATTATTCAAACAGCAGAATGAATGCGTGTATGAATAACATGTATGAATAACAGTTATGTTCTTGCTAATAATATCTCTCTGATTAGAAGGGGTCAGCCACCTTTTTCATAATTATTTTTTATGTCTTGTTTACCTTTAGTGGTAACTAGCAAATACATTTCATTTGATTAAACACTCCTGCTTTTCTTTATTAAATTACTGCTTTTAATGGAAGCATTATTTCCAGTATATAACTTTTTTTCAGCCTTTCTATGTGCAGTAAAAAGTTTTCCAAGGCAGCTGCTGAGAATGAATGTATTTGTGGGGGGCTCCTGGTGAGCACTGTTCCAGTTCCAGTGCACGGATGAGCTTTTGGTAATGACTGAGTTTTGGTCTGTGTGAATATCCTCATCTTTTCTTTAACACTCATCCTGGATTTCACGCCAGACTAGTCTAATCTGTACAGGGTTACAGAAATACGAATTTATACTTCCTGCTGTGACTAAACCTCTTGCTCACTGACACGCTTACACATAGACTCGGACCTATGCTGCCTGATTTCCTAATAAAATTGCAAAACCAAGCAATATTAACACATTAAAAGAATCCAGAATTAATGTGTACTTAATTTCTAAGAGACAGAGACAGGCAGAAGGACAGAAACTCTC
>NW_015768371.1:0-711 GCF_001515625.1 Sinocyclocheilus rhinocerous
AAACCATATATATATATATATATATATATATATATTCTTCTTCCTAATCATTGTAGACAAAAACATGGTTAAAGCAGCAATCTGAAATGTTAGAGCCAATTAAACTACCAGAGACACGATGACCGTATATGAGAAACTAAGTAAGTTGTTAGTTATTTTCAAATCAAAGTCAGTTTTTAAATAGGCAGATTCTCCTTTTAAAAACACAATCCAGGCTCCGGGAATAAAACGTGCCTGTGGCAACATCTTTGCAAAATGATATTAAGCCCAAAGTATACTTCGTTTTTGTTCTCTAGCGTATGTGTACAGTCAAAAGCGTAGCCACTATTCTGGTGATGAAATTTGCGTCATGCACACTGTGCGCAGACAGTCATGTATGTGTAAATATGCGAAAGTATGTTTAAATATGTGTGCATAAATAAGTATTCTTTGGGCTTCTTGCACAATAATTAAATGCCCAGTGTGCAGCTCTAAAAGTGCTTTCAATTTTTTTCCCAAAATGTGATCGTGGCAACATTTTAAGTTGGTTGCTGAAAGTACCACTACAGTTCAGAACTGAATTGTCCAGTGAGTGGTCCTAATGGGTTAATGCTCTATTGCGTTTAAAAGAAATAATGTACCTCCTGTTAACAAAAACAAATGGGAGATAAAAATGTAGGAAGAGGCACATTTTTACAGTGAGCCTATGTTGTAAAAAAAAAAAAAAAAAAA
>NW_015768372.1:0-717 GCF_001515625.1 Sinocyclocheilus rhinocerous
ACTTCTGTGTGTGGAAGGGAGTGAAGTCCACAGGCAAGGTGAGAAGTTTGCTAAACTTTTTAACAATGTGTATCATAGGAACATGGAACATGCGAACAGGAACATGGTGAACGGTCTTCCTCTTATTTTCAGGTGGTCTACTTCACTGCGACTTTTCCCTATTTAATGTTGGTAGTGCTGCTGGTCCGTGGAGTTACTCTTCCTGGAGCAAAGAATGGCATCATTTTCTACCTCTACCCTGATCCAACACGTCTCACAGACCCACAGGCACTAAACTGCTCTCTTTTGCCCTTTGTTCCATGAAAATATTGGCATTTTGTGATGTCGAATTGTGAATGATTAGATTTTGAAATAATAAAAACAATAATTGATGTTTAGGTGTGGATGGATGCAGGTAGTCAGGTATTTTATTCCTATGGTGTTTGTACAGGAGTACTGACTGCTTTGGGAAGCTACAACAAATATGACAACAACTGCTATAGGTACTTCATATGATCTAATATCGCACTCTCTAGACCAGTAGTATATTCATTGCAAGTTGTACAAAAAAAAAAAAACTTTTTGTATTTTGCTATTTGTCTTTCAGAGACTGTGTATACTTGTGTCTGCTCAACAGCTTAACTAGCTTTGTGGCTGGTTTTGCTATATTTTCGGTCCTGGGCTTCATGGCAGATGAACAGGGAATGGATATTTCAATGGTTGCAGAGTCAGGTAAAA
>NW_015768373.1:0-717 GCF_001515625.1 Sinocyclocheilus rhinocerous
AAGGTCTTCAGACTTACTAGAAACTTCCAGGCAAGTGTGTTGGAGTGAAACTCTGCAGGACAGTGGCCCTCCAGGAGCATTTTTGTTGTGTCACAACACCCCAAATTTTAAAGTTTCCCCTCACCATATTTCCTGGGACTAGGTGTCTCCTTTTTACACTGGTGAAAAGTTTGTATATGCAAAAACTGAACTTACACAAACCATAGTTGAAAACAATATTGCTGAAACATATAGATTCATATGTGGCAACTATCCCCTGTCTCTATAAATTGTAACATAAAAACTTAATGTCCATGTTACTGTGAACAATGCCAGTTGCATTGGACTTAAAGTAACCCTTCAAATGCATTTAAATACAAAAGTTGAAAACTCTCTTTCAGATTTCTTTTGTCAGGTGGTTGGCTACACAAAAGAATTCTGGAATTCTCCTCTGTTTAAATTATGGATTGGACCTGTGCCATTTCTCATCTTATACCATGCTGAGACTATTGAGGTATTGTCCACTTGCATATAGACTGAAAAACATGCACACTCATCTGTTATGATCAGGGTCTTTGGCCTAGTATTAATATATTTCACAGTATGAGTGGATGTTTGAAGATCAAGATGACCTTGGTGAGTGAACTTACTGTATCTCACAGCACCACAAAGTTGAGGACTGTGCATTAAATATAAGAAAAATATAATACATGAATGTTATCTATGTACAAAGAAATA
>NW_015768374.1:0-717 GCF_001515625.1 Sinocyclocheilus rhinocerous
AAAGTTGAAAAAGTGAAAAAGCATAATAGGACCCCTTTAAGCAAAGACAAAAAAAAACTTTGTGTGTTGTTGTGCAGCAGGAGTGTTTTTGAGGAGCTGATTTCTGAAGTTTTTGTGTTCTGCTTTAAGAGTTATGAAAGAGAGATCCAGATAAAGTCACTAGACCATCCATTACTGTGATTTTACCATGGTTAATGGGAGTTGCTAGGAAGAGGAGTGCTTTAAGTGTTATTTTAGTATTATTTATGTATTATTTTGGCACTTATTACTCCTTTGAATAAGCTTTATTTTTATATTTTCAGTTTTATTATGAAATTTTCATTTTAATTTTAGTTTAGTTTTAGTTTTTTTTATTTAGCTTCAATTTATTTTTATTTCAGTTTTAGCTTTTTAACTTTAGTACTTTTTTATTTTAGTTAGTTGCAAATCTTTTTTAAATTTACTTTGATCCAAAGAGGCTTACAAAAGAGGAACAGAAGTAATTCATCAGTCATTTTAAGTTGCTGTTAAAATGTTTTAAATACAATATTTTTTATTATTTTTTATTTTATTTAAGATTTATTTTAATTATTTAATTTTTTTAATTTAAATGTACATTTTTTTGGACTGATTCCAGTGCTGGAGCAGTACGTCTACCCGTACACCTGGGTCGGATTCTCCGACATTGACCTCATGGCCGATGAGCTCGGTTTATGGGCCATCTATGCCACCAATCAG
>NW_015768375.1:0-717 GCF_001515625.1 Sinocyclocheilus rhinocerous
ACACCAGTATTTACCTAGGTTTTTTTTTTTTGCCTAAAAACATTTAATTTATTAACAATCACATGTGCCTGCTTCCATGAACATTAAGTGGTAACACGAACATCAGATTGGAGTCAGTTCATTCAGACTGTTCGAACTGATTCACAATAATAAATCCAACTTGGCTACTTTTTATGATCTTGAAGTTTAAATAATAACCATTATTAAAATATCTTTCTTTTAACACTTTCCTTTACAAAACAAGTCTAATTAGTCGTAGAAAACTTGATGACCAAATTAAAAGCGCAGTAAGATCATCAAAGTATACTTGAAATATATTGTGAATATTTGATGTTTTTCACTACGATCACTACAGTCTCATGCTCTTGTCTCTAGGCTGCTGGGTCAGCATCAAGGAGAGATTGCAGACTCGCCCATCCTCGACCCCTGCTTGCCAGCTGACCTCCAGGATGAAGTTGGTCCTCAGGAGCAGAGGGTGCACCTGCGTGGCACTGGAGACTTCGACCGCTGTCGTCTGCTGCTCCAGCCGTTCCTCAACCGCACCAACGACACCAGCACATCTCTGAACGGAGTCTATCAGCCACCCATCAACTTCACCAACAGCCAGTTCTACGGCTTCTCTGAGTTCTACTACTGTACTGAAGATGTGCTGCGCATGGGAGGAGACTACAACTCCACCAAATATTCCAACGCTGCTAAGGTACACTGACATTTTAC
>NW_015768376.1:0-717 GCF_001515625.1 Sinocyclocheilus rhinocerous
ACTTTGGCCATGTTGAGCATGAGAATCCAACTCTTTAACAGTGTATAAAACTCTGAATACTTAAAATAGCATTAGACCTCCCCTTTAACATAAGTATGTTAAGTATGTAACCAGAGCAGTCTATGCTTGTAGGTATCAGAGCGACTGACCCTACCAGGTGTGGCGATCGGGCTGGCCTGGACTCCGATGGGTGGAGAGATCATGTTTGTGGAGGCCAGTCGTATGGAAGGAGAAGGTCAGTTGACTCTGACAGGACAGCTGGGCGATGTCATGAAGGAATCAGCCCATTTAGCTATCAGCTGGCTCCGCAGCAATGCCAAAACATACCTCCTCACTAATGGTAAGTTATAGACATACGCTACATTAAAGTTGGTAAGATTTTCAAATGTTTTGAAAGAAGTCTCTTGTGCTGTTTGGTTAGTAATATTGTGAATATTGTTACAATCAAAAAAAGAAATTTTTTATATATTTTTAAATGTAATTTTTTTCTGTGATAGCAATGGCGATTTGACTGTGAGTGAGACTGATTTATTACAATGTGTGTGTCTGAATGATGTTGTCATAGGCAGCGCTGATCCCCTGGAGGGTACCGATATCCACTTGCACTTCCCAGCAGGTGCCGTCACTAAGGACGGACCCTCCGCAGGTGTTACCATAGTAACCTGCCTGGCCTCGCTGTTGAGCGGGCGGCTGGTGCGCTCTGATGTGGCCATGACT
>NW_015768377.1:0-717 GCF_001515625.1 Sinocyclocheilus rhinocerous
ATAAATTTATTTGAATAAATCATTAAAAAGAAACAGTTCCAAAAAGCAACGTTTGTTGACCGAACATCAGCACTGACAGTATGTAAGAAATATATACCTCTAGATGGCGCCAACCATTTGATATTTAACACAAATGAAGCAACAGTGTAAAAAGAGGAGTAACTACAGGTATTGTTACTGAGAATAATCCCTGGGTTATTTATAGCCAGTCAGAACATGTTTAGCATCCTGAACTGAATGAACGCTGCATGCTTCGACTCGTCATTTTACCATCAAACACGTATGTGTAAACATGGTCACTAATGCATATGGATCTGCAAGAATTCCCAAATGTTTGTGTGCTGCTGTGACTGCAACAGTCAAGTGTATGCGACCTAAAACAGAACTAGAACATGCATTCTATGAAGCATAAGAGTAAAGAACAATATGGATTTAAAAAAATTAATCATTAAAAAAATTATTAAGAAAATATAAAAACTATTTAGACATAAATAAACTCACAATTTATAACATATAATAATAAAAACTCAAATATCAATATTTCTATGTAACATTTCTAATATTGTATTCATATTAAAATATTATTAAAAACTATAAAAGTATCTCAATGACACTAAAATACCACTGAGACTTACATGCATCTGCAATGATTGAACTAACCTGTGGAGCCTCATAAGGAACGAGAGCACTCTGTCGGCCCGTCACAGGATCATCCAC
>NW_015768378.1:0-717 GCF_001515625.1 Sinocyclocheilus rhinocerous
CACAACACAGATTTATGCTCTGCCTACAGGAGATTGCTGCTCTAAGTCTACACAAGAATGAGGGAGAGAGAGCACACAGGGTGTACATTTAGATGAAAAGATTTTTTTTCTTGCTTGCTTTTCAACTGTGTTGCAATGAAATGTTCAGGGCACTGTGCATGTGTGACATGGGTATGTAATTCATTTTGAATCAAATGAAAATCTTTTATCCTGTTACATTCACGTGCTGTGAGAGTGTGTTATCAGTCCATTTCAGTCCAATGGTTAAAGCAAACTTGAATAAAAAATTGACTCTATTTTTTTTTCTTTCTTTACCCCATGTTCTTGGTTTTATTGTGCACACTTCAGCAGTACATGTTATTCTAAAGAAAAAAAAAATTTTCATCAAAATGTAATCACTTTCTCCAATGAAAATAATGTTAATCAACAGGCAAATGGCTTAAAACATTAAAGAAAAACATGTAAGCATTACTTTAAATACTGCCAAAGGTAATCCAGGATTTAATCTTGCCAATAGTTAATTTAAATTTGGTTACAATAACAGTATAATATAATGTAATATAATAACTATTAATTAATAATAATGATTATATTAATTAAATATACATTTGAAAAATAAATCATCCATACTTGACCTTGAAGCTTGACTTTCTATTCAAAAAGCATCCTCTAAACTCCATTTTGGCATGGAAGGCCCACTTTTTAATACAGTCAAAT
>NW_015768379.1:0-717 GCF_001515625.1 Sinocyclocheilus rhinocerous
ATACATAATTAATGGAAAACACAAGACTTCTCCTCCTTACAAATGGTAAGATTGTCAAAAGCAAAAATGCGATATTTCCGAAATGCAATATTTAGTGAGAAAGTGTGATGTTCTTCAGCAAAACAGCCACTATTTTTGGAATCAACACCCCATAATTAGTATGAAACGTGATGTTGGTCCGTACCTCCTGAAAGCGTTCCAGAAGCTTTGGCGATCTCCCCTCGGAATATACAATGACCATCAAGAATCATTTCCATTTCTCTCGCTCCTCTGAACGAGTGAATCCTAGACTTGTTGTAATTCCAAACTCGGATCATCGCCAGGCAACATCTACCACCCAGATCCATGCTGATGACGTGCTTGCGACCCGGTGTGAACGGAGCCAGCCAGAGGTGCATGTCGTCCTGCGTCCGGTGTACTCCGTCTATCAGGTTAGTAACGACTCGTGGGTCTTTCCCGTAGGCCGGCAGGATATTGATATCTGGCGGGTCCGCCACGATGTGGATCGGTGTGACCGGCTCACCGCTGGAGGAAAAGATCTCGATACCGTTGAGGCCGACGTAGTGACGGTCGCCCCACGTGGACAGGATGTTAATGTCGAGGTGGCGACCCTGCGGGAGAACCGGGATCTCAAAGTCCTCGTCACGAGGGTCGTCTTCGGGGTCGTCAGAATCAGGGAGCGCCGGTGCAGAGGGGCGTCGGGTGGAGACGGGTGTC
>NW_015768380.1:0-717 GCF_001515625.1 Sinocyclocheilus rhinocerous
ATCAGCCCCCCCCGCCAAGAATTTGGTCATATTCTGTTCAAGCACTGTTATTTACCACATTTATTTATTTTTCAAATTTTTTAAACCTATTTTCTTAGTACTATCTTTGTTCTTAAAAGAAAAATATCTGATAAGATGTGATTCTTCTTTCTCTTTTTATTCAATAAGAAATGTGGACTAGAAAAAAGGTTTTTAATGGACAGTAAAATTGCATATTAACACATTATTGTTTTTATAGTAATCTGGTCCTTCCACAGATCTGCAAACGAGCTAATCAAGGGACTGATTGTTCTGTTGCCCAGTTCCCAATTCAAAAAGATGTAAGAGCTCAAAAGAACTGGAATATTGTTGTTACTAGGTGCTGCTTGAATGTTTAGCTCAGGTTGTATTTGGCCTATTTTTATTTTACTTTTTAATAAACTGGTTTAGGATCACAAAGATGAAAAGAGCAAACTTCACTGAATCATATGCTTCAGTTCTCTTCCAAATCTGTTTTTCTCTCTCTCTCACTTTTCTCACTGGAGTATTTGGAGTGTGTGGGTGACAGTGGCTGTTCGGCCTGTCTGAAGTTTGGCTGTTGTGTTTTGGCCGGAGCTGCTAGACTAAAAGTGCAGATTTTAAAAGAGATTACAGTGAACGTGAAAGACTCCCATGAGAAAATGCCTATAACCTACTCCAGTCTCATGGGATCAGAAATACCCACACTATAGATCAAAT
>NW_015768381.1:0-717 GCF_001515625.1 Sinocyclocheilus rhinocerous
ATTTATTCTACATTTTTTTGATTTAATTAATTATCAGCTTAAAATAACAAGCACCCTGCAGTTTAGGAAACCTACACATAATGTAATGTTTAATGCGCTTCATGTTGTTAATTACAACAAATGGAATTTATTTTCTTACTCTTTGTATTTATATACCAATATGGTTCTATTTAAATCAATTTGATAGACAAGTTAGGTCAAAAGTAATTTAAAAGTAGTCTGATTATTATATTACCCAAAATGTGTAATGTAATGGATTACATTACTAACTACATATTAAATTTTGTCATGTAATTTGGAATCAGTAATCTACCCAGATCAATGTGTGTCAGCTGATATTGGATTTTATATTGAATTATATTGTGTTATATTTATATTTATAATTATATTGAATATATTTGAATTACATTTGTCAATCTAATAAGATAACCTTTTAAAACACTAATAATTATCTATCATTATAATTATTAATAATAATGATCTAATAACACAGTTAAGTGTAATCTTGAGCAGATCCGAAAAGTGAATATACATTTTTCATAATTGTATATTCTGTACATTACAAGTATCATAAAATCTAAATTTACTAGTAGCATTTAAAGTGATTGATTTTAGTTTTTTAGTGTACTATTTTTACTTTCTTTAGACAAAATATTATTGAATTTTAACATTGGACATTTATCAGTTAGTGGCCATAATGTGAAAATAATTATTTGC
>NW_015768382.1:0-717 GCF_001515625.1 Sinocyclocheilus rhinocerous
TTTTTTTTTACATTTTGCAGAGGTTAATAATCACAGATGGCTATACATATTTGTAATTATTTTTCAGTTTTTGCATAATTTGACAAATTTAAAGCTTGATGACAATAAAATACAATTAAAAATGTACCTTATTTTTCTTTACACACACATTTCATCTCTAGCATGTTTTTCACTGAAACTGCTCTCTCCTTTAAAACAAACAAATATAAAAACTTTGCTAGGGCCAAGTATTTTAATATGGTAGAAATAGTGCTACAGATTTGGGACAGAAAAGTCTCACCAAGACTGCATTTATTTTGACCAAAATACAGTAGAAATAGTTATTTTAAATTGCAGTATTATTTCACAATATTATTACAATTTAAACTTTTGTTTTTTATTTTAATACATTTTAAAATGAAATTTATTAGAACGTAATTTATTAATAAAGCTGAATTTTTCAGCAGCCATTACTCCATCCTCAGTGTCACATGATCTTTCAGAAATCATTCTAATTGCTTAAGAAATATTTCTTATTATTATCAATGTTGAAAACAGCATTTATTTGAAATAGAAATCTTTTGAAACATTATGAATGTCTTTGCTGTCACTTTTGATCAATTTAATGCATGCTTTTTGAACATATTAATTTTGTAAAATAAATAAACAAACTGAAATCTTACTGACCCCAAATTTTGAATGGTAGTAGGGCTGCACAATTAATCGAAATTCTAATCG
>NW_015768383.1:0-717 GCF_001515625.1 Sinocyclocheilus rhinocerous
GATTAGTTAGTACTTTTTACTTCGATTTTAGTTATTTTAGTACATCAAAACTAAATGAAAATGAGAAATGTTGACTTGACAACTAGCTGAAATAAAACAGATCTTTTTAAATATATGTATTGGAATGATTTCAGTTGGTGTTTATTTGATGTGGAGCACTGAAGCTGTTGTTTTCTGGCTGTAAGTGTGTTCTTCTGCGTCTGCACAGACTCTGCTGATCTCTCCTGAGTTCTCCTGCGCTGAGGAGGTTCTGACCATCATCTCGCTCCTCTCCGTCGACTCGGTCCTCTACAATCCTCCCGCGCGCAGAGACGACGTCCTCGCCGTCCGCAAGAAGTTCATCTCCAGCGAGGGCGACCACATGACGCTCCTCAACATCTACAGGGCCTTTAAGAAAGTCAGCGGAAACAAGGTACTGACACAAACACTGCAAAACATGGTAACATCTGTCATGTGAAATAGCTTCTTCAGGGCTGTGCTAAATGAAAAACAACATGACATTTCTATATGTTTTGATAA
Organism: Sinocyclocheilus rhinocerous; assembly: GCF_001515625.1. Lineage (NCBI taxonomy): Eukaryota > Metazoa > Chordata > Actinopteri > Cypriniformes > Cyprinidae > Sinocyclocheilus > Sinocyclocheilus rhinocerous. The sequence goes on from NW_015768383.1 coordinate 520, forward strand.
AATTATTAACATTTTCCAGATTCTGCAAGGTGTGTGTACACTTATGAGGACAACTGATATTAATGAAATGCATCATATTTATTGAGTTTGCATGTGAGTTTACTGTTCTGTCTGTGCTTTAGGAAATGTCTGTGTGTTGTGTGTTTTCACAGGACTGGTGTCGAGAGAACTTTGTGAACAGCAGGAATATGGGGCTGG
>NW_015768384.1:0-717 GCF_001515625.1 Sinocyclocheilus rhinocerous
GAGGATGGATTCAATGATGGCGGAGTAGAACTGTTTCAGCAGCTTGAGAGAACATAAGCGACAGATACATTTTTCGCACTCATGTGTATATTTTGTCTAAAACCGCTGACTCGTTCACTCATTCACTATTCAGTACATAGTGAATGTTACATAGTAAAATTAGTGTGTTTGAACAGCCCTGGACAATATTGCATACTTTAAATTATGTTTAAAAAAAGATTGAAATCTGATTTGACCGTTAAGACTGAGATGTGTTGCAAAAAAAAAAGGTTTTAATTGGATTTCATAAGGTAGATAAATGTAGTTTGGTTGATGGTTTTTCCAGCTTTTGTTGATCTGATTTAAAAAAAAAATTTTTTTTATTGAAAATATTTAAAAATGTTCTACCTGCATGAACAAAGCCAATTAAAAGTGTTGGTTTGCAATCATTTTAAACTGTGCTCAGGGTTTGTAGCTGTTAATGTTTCCAAACAGCTGTGGAAAGTGTACCAAAATGTAAGCAAATCGTAGCTGTGGCAATGTCACAACAAATAGATTTGTTTGACCACATTAGAATGAAATGGCCATAGGATGAAAAGAAAGGACAGTGAGAGGTTTCCATGTGAGGGTGAATGACTCTTTATGACCACACACCTGCTTGATAGCTCTGCCTGTCCCGTCTCTCCCAGGCCGTTTGGTATGCTGCAAAAATCCACGACTGGGCGATACTGACTCTCC
>NW_015768385.1:0-717 GCF_001515625.1 Sinocyclocheilus rhinocerous
TGTATTATATTTTATTTTATATATATATATATATATATATACTGTATATATAAAATACCATTAATAATAAATAATATATAGCAGTTGCACCAAATGACATTTTTCAACCTAAAATAAAGATCTGATTTTAAGAGACTTATTAATTAATATAATTTCCTGCTTCCTTTTTTTTCTATATGTTTCCGCATGTTAGTTGCACCACATGACAAAAAGTCAAGATGGACTAAAGTTTTTCAAATATTAATAAGCACTGAAGCAGTTTTTTTAATAAGAAATAATTATACAAAATTATGCCAGACTACTTATTTTTTCTTCATAACATTATCATAATATGTATCACCCTGACATTTTTTTACTTCCCCCATAAAATTCTAAATTTTAATATAGAAATGAAAAATATCATAGATGAGGTGTATTCAAGTCATTTCATGTACAGTATACTGTAAATTACATTTTAATGTATTTTTGAATAAATTAATACAGAAAAAGTAGTGTTACATCCAAAAAAATGAAGTTAGGGTTCAGTTTAATTCAGTTAAATTAAATTATACTTCCTTCAATTATTCATTTGAATAGCAATTATCTATACCTCAATTGAATTTCAATTAAAATTGAATTGAGATTCTCAATTCAGATATTATGAATGGTGCACAACCCACAGATACGAGCAACTTTCTGGAATCTTGAGAGCTAATGTTTTATTGTTACAATTAAAGA
>NW_015768386.1:0-717 GCF_001515625.1 Sinocyclocheilus rhinocerous
GTGCAGACTTTTACTTTGGATAGAGACTAGTATTAGCTCTTGAGGTAGTTATGGATGTTAAGTCAACACACATTTTCACCCATTTTGTCATTTTCTTCTCTACAGGTTTCTGTGTTGGTTATGTGCCACACACGTGAACTGGCCTTCCAGATCAGTAAAGAGTATGAGCGCTTCTCCAAGTACATGTCCAACGTTAAGTGTGCGGTCTTCTTCGGTGGGTTGTCCATAAAGAAGGATGAGGAAGTGCTGAAAAAGAACTGCCCGCACATTGGGGTGGGAACACCAGGGAGGATCCTTGCCCTCATTCGCAACAAGACCTTGAACCTCAAAAATGTCAAACACTTTGTGTTGGATGAATGTGACAAGATGCTGGAGCAGCTGGGTGGGTTTCATTTGGATATGTATGGAGCTGGATGTTTTTCCGTTCACCAGAGGTCTAATTGTGTGTGATTGCATATTAGATATGAGACGGGATGTCCAGGATATCTTCAGACTGACCCCTCATAAGAAGCAGTGCATGATGTTCAGCGCCACGTTAAGCAAAGAGATCAGACCGGTCTGCCGCAAATTCATGCAAGATGTGAGTCATTCTTTTTGTCATTTTATGTACCCACTTCACTCAAAAACTGAATGGTGTTCTGAATTGTAAAGTCTCTTCTTTTCTCTCAGCCGATGGAAGTGTTTGTTGATGACGAGACTAAGCTTACCCTGCATGGT
>NW_015768387.1:0-715 GCF_001515625.1 Sinocyclocheilus rhinocerous
TTAAAACCTATATGTTTGAATTCCACTCCTCGTCTCCAAGCTCCTTCATCTCCGAGCTCCTCACAGTAGTGCACCATGACAATTATTTAACACATAATGTGTGTGTGTGTGTGTGTGTGTGTAAGGGATAATTCACAGCTAGCTGTGCATTGAATGATTTTAACGCATGTTATCAGCATGGAGAGAGTATTCAGGTGAACAGGATTGAATTTCTAGGCCACAGTTATAACCAAAAGTTATTTATTTATTTATTTATTTTTAATAGTGGTCATGCTATGAAGTTGGTCCTAGAGACCCCAGAGTTGGTCAGATTACTATTCAGGACTGCAGACAGTGTACTAAATATCATAATTTTGCTATGGTACGGTTGATAGGGCTGTCATAGACTCCTGTTTCGGAAGAATAATACAAAAGAAAACCAAGTTACAATGGAGGTTACACACCCCCTGAGCTTACACACCCTCGAAACATATATAATAAGATACAATGAGATGGAATAGGGGCTATCACCACAACACTTTTCCAAAAGTGTCTACACAATTTGAGTATCCTTAAGTATTACTTAGCTTGTCAGAAGAATCAGGAGAAGAAAACGATGGAAAAAATGTTGCGGGCTTGCAGAATGGAGCTTTGTCAGGAATTCTATTCCATAGCAGACCAGGGCGTTGCCGCTTCATGATTGATGCACTTGTACTGCAAGTCAAGGAGAGCTGGG
>NW_015768388.1:0-714 GCF_001515625.1 Sinocyclocheilus rhinocerous
AAAAATTAAAAATCTGGGGATAAATAGGTAACAGTTCTGTAAGTAATTACTGCAACTAAAATTACTTTGAGAATAAATGTAATATAATATGCCATGAGAAATGAAAAAAAAAATTATTAAGAAGATTAATGTGATAAAAGAAGCTACAAGAAATAAAATAAAATAAATATCTGGGGATTAATGGGAAACAGTTTTGTAAATAAGGTCTGCAACTAAAAATTATTTTAAGAGAAGATTAATGTAATACAATAAGCCATGAGAAATAATAATTAATAAAACAAAAAATGAAATAAAAAAATAAAATAATCTGACCGGGGGTAAACAGAAAATAATTAAATATGCAAAAATTTAAATTCTGCAACAAACAACTATGAGAAAATATTAAATGTATAAGCCATGAAATACTGGGGGATAATAGGCAACAACTATAAAGAAGGATCGCAACAAACAAGTTGAAAAAATGTTAATGTAACATATGTATTATATTAAGATATAAAAATTTATAAATTCAAATAATTTAATGGGGGCAAACAGGCAACAATTAAATAGAAAAGGTCTGCAACTAACATTTATTTTGAGGGACGAGTAATGTAATATAATAACCCATGAGGAAAAAAGATAAATAATAAAATAAAACATGTATCAAGACAGAAAGCCAACAATTTATTTCAATTAGTTGTTCTATATATATATATATATATATATATACATACA
>NW_015768389.1:0-717 GCF_001515625.1 Sinocyclocheilus rhinocerous
AGCCAGAGTGAACTTTTCCGGAAAGCCATTTCAAACTCCAAATAAACTTTGTTTTGGCTTAATTTAGTTTGAAATGACACTAGTTCATTCTTTGATTTCACTAGAGGCTTATCGGGCCTTTAAAGATTTAACCTGGCAAATTTTGGATTTTTTCCCCTCAGAAGCTCTGCTAAACGTGATTTAGTTTCCAGATTATTTGTAGTAATTCAGCCAGCTCTTGCCATTTTGTTTGCACTATGCATCAGTTACCGGACTGCGTGTGGTCCATAAGTGTGCCGTCTTAGAATGTCTGGAGATGTGTCTGATCTGAGCTAAACTGTTAAGACTCCCCTTTGTCCATGTCCCAGTGGTAGATCCCTTCAGCCCACCGCTTTGTGTAAGTACCCTGTACTCTCTCTAGTGTGTTCACTGGCCTTGCCCTACTTGTGCTGCAGTGTGAATTGCATGTCGGCTGAGTGTGCAAAACACTTCTTCTTTATTCATGAAGGGAATGGAGTCCTACAGAGAAAGAGAACACACACACTTTCTCTCTCACGGCACTCTCTCATGGAAGCACATGAAGGTATTTGCTGATGAAGCTGTGGCTTGTGTTTGTTGGGCCGATGCCACGAATGTGCTTGGGCTATTGCCTCTAGGTATAGGTCAGGGTAGTTGACTAGTCGTCCATCAACCAGTCGACTAATGCCGAGTTCACACTGCACGATTTTCAAACTCGTC
>NW_015768390.1:0-717 GCF_001515625.1 Sinocyclocheilus rhinocerous
AGACAGTCTACTAATATTCCAATGACTGCTAGTTGACATGTAGTTGCAAAGTTGCTTACTGTTGGTAGAATGTCTAAAGTGGACTATCAAAATAAAGTGTTATCCCCTTTTTTAGCACACACAATTTAGCTAATGTGACCACACCTTAACAGTATAGATATGTGTGAATATCTTTTTGAATATTTTGAGTGATTCTTTCAATCGTTCACTCAAAAGAATACTGTAGTTAAAAAAAAAACAATATGTGAGATGAGTAGTATGTTCATAGTATTCATAAAACAGCTGACAAAAATTATCCAGTTGACTTGCTACTTCCAACAAGATTCTGAAGTGTGCCCATGACGGTTACATTTCAAACCAAATGAGCCTCAGAGGCTGCCATCAAAACACCATAACAGCAGTACTAAGCACAGCAGATAAATATAGCTTATATTATAATTTTAAAAAGTGCTTTAAGTACTGAGAAAATAATTGATTTGTTCTTTCATTCTTTATACACATATTTATGAGACAGGAAACAATACCACATTTTTACTTTACTAAATGCAATTATGTGTGGTTATGTATTGAAATGTTACTGATGTTTGAACATGTACCTCCAAAATCACAAACTCTACACAACTGGCAAGTGATCCTTTTTTATAAGACTTCAACTTCAGTTGAAGTATGATTTTCATTTTTGTGTGGAAGATTTAATCATATTGTGTCAAGTGTAAA
>NW_015768391.1:0-709 GCF_001515625.1 Sinocyclocheilus rhinocerous
AGGACAGAGTTGCAGTGCTCCACGCTTCTGTCACACTCCATTACACAGCACCATCCCATAATAAGAGAGAGAGCAATCAGCTCAAAACTACACCAGTCTGCAGCCTGTGTGTGTGTGTGGTTTCATTGTGGTGGTATGTATTCACATGGACAAAACAATTTCTAAAACGGACTATTTGCTTCTTGTTTATTAATATTTAGACTCTCACTAGTATTAATACCAATGCTAACAGTACTAATGATATAATGATACCAATTTTTGTCAGTTGGCATAAAGTGCATAAAGAGCCCCTACTGAGGAATAGATGATTAAACATGATAAAATGATATAAAACGACAAATTGTTGTTTTTGTTAATTTGATTTTTAAGGGCAGGTGAATCTGAAACCAGTGATACCACAATAATGAGCCGTCTAGCGTTTCTGGTTAGTATTTTTATTCCACTTACAGTAATTCACATAATAACGAATATTCTGTTATCAGTTACTTACCCTCATGTCATTCCAAATCTTCTTTTCATCTTCAAAACACCTGAGACAGTTTTGTCCCTCAATTGAAGGTCGATTCAACCAAAACTTTCAAGCTCCAAAAAGATCATAAAGGCATCATAAAAGTAATCCACATGACTCCGTGTATTCCATTTTCATTAAACGATATGAATGCTTTGTGTGTGTGTGTGTGTGTGTGTGTGTGTGTGCAAAAAAAGTCAC
>NW_015768392.1:0-717 GCF_001515625.1 Sinocyclocheilus rhinocerous
GGCACATTCAGGGACTTTAGCCTTCACACCGGGCGATGCAAGGTTTGTGATTGTTTGCTTTTCTCTTTGGGCTGGGGGTTTGCTTGTCAGTAGAGGCCGAACCGCGCTGACAAATGTCTTCATTTGCTCTTTTTATTTCTGTCAGGCAGATGAAGACGGCTGTGGAGCGACGGGCTTTCTTAGCTAACACGCTTGCATTTAAGGGCACTTAGTTGTCAACACTGTGGCAGGAATTAGGGTTACTATGAGTAAGTGGGTTCACAGTCACTAGATATTATAAGTTCATCATTATTCATGAATAGCGGCAATGCGTTTACAAAGTACATGGTAAATAAAACCCCGGCAATAGCTTTTAAAGTTTAAGGATTTTTTTTTAGTGGTGGAGATGCAGCATATGCAGAAATCCAGTCATGCATTAAATATATGATGCCTGACCCTGCAGTTGAATCTGTCTGTATCGTTATTATCATAAATAAGGATTGAGGATTAATATATAAAAATCGGATTGGACTGCGAATGAGCTTGAGATTTACATTAATGAATGCCTAAACTGCAGCTCATTCATTACACATTACCTGTATTTTATACCTAAATAGTTACACGTTATATTTATTTGAATAAATTGATGAAAAACATTTTCATAAATGATGTATTGTTATGAAAAAAAGTTGTCAAAAAGTTCCTCAGTTGTCAAGGGCAGTCTGAACTTTTAATTCA
>NW_015768393.1:0-717 GCF_001515625.1 Sinocyclocheilus rhinocerous
ATGCTTGTGTCAGTTTTTTCACTATCAAGGTTAGAGTCTCCAGGGCCGACAAATTGAATCTGTTTTCCTGACGCAGCTGAGATGAGTGATGAGTCCCTTGGCTTTAGTAAAGCTGCTGTCTCTTGCATTCGATCAGACAGTCGCTGATGGGCACGGCTCACATCCGTCACCGCTCAACTTCAGCCTGCGTCTGTACTCAACATAAAACAGATGCAATGGAATAAAAGGGAAAATTAGTTGAAAAAGAAGCAGCTTTGCCATGTTTTCATCGCCTACAGTGCTCTCTGGGATACTTGACTCTGACTGATTGACCGCGATTTCTGTGGTCAAATATTTTTGAATAATTGACCCTTGTCCTCGAAACCTATTTCTTATGTGCGGCACTAGTTCACACACATAATAAAATAATTTAAATACACATCAACATTCTGTGTCTACATTGTTTATTTATGTGTTAAGTAGCTGTGTAATAAGTAGGATGGTGTATATTCAGCCTGTCATTATGACAAAATAAACCCCTTCTGAGGGATACAAGACCCTTTTTTTGACATCAGGGTCTTAAAGGAATAGTTCACTCAAAAATGAAAAACTACTGACAATGTAGACCCAGACCTTCCGAGATGTAAATGAATTTATTTCTTCATCAGAAAAGATTTGGAGAAAAGTAGCATTGCAACACTTGCTCACCAATGGATCCTCTGCAGTGAATGGGTGCCG
>NW_015768394.1:0-717 GCF_001515625.1 Sinocyclocheilus rhinocerous
TTCTTGAGTAATGCAGGCTGGATAGTGTTGAATGCACTAGAAAAATTAAACCGTGTTACCTGAAGTCTCTAGAGATAAATAATTGCATCATTCACCCCAACACCAGTTTTGTGTAGCACACAATAGCTGCTTAATTTAATTTAAAACCAGTCTCAAAAACCTTAATCAACTGAGCGTTAAAGCCATTGGTCTATAATGTGCAAACTCAGCGGGGCTAGTTTTCTTAGGGACTGGTACTACACATGATGTCTTCCAGAAAACGGGAACCCTTTCCAAGCTCAAGTTGAAAAGGTAATGCATCACCCAACAGATTTGATCAGCACAGCACTAATACATCAGGGCCTGCAGACTCCTTAATTCTCCTCAGCTCACTATTTACTTGTTCCATCGATACAGCAAACTTAGGAGCAGACTCACAAGTGGGAACATAAGATGATCTTAAAACTGACTCTGCTGTGTAGCATCTCGAGGCCGTCCTCCATTCAGCGTCACGGTGTGTGTGTGAGCAGTGTGCTGTGTTTCAGGATTCAGAGAGGAAGAGCTGCTGAAGATCTGGAAGGGTCTGTTCTACTGCATGTGGATGCAGGACAAGCCGCTGCTGCAGGTGATGCACATACACACACACACTATATACACACACTCTCACACACACACTATACACACACTATACACACATGCACAGACACACACACACACACACACACACTATACTCACAC
>NW_015768395.1:0-712 GCF_001515625.1 Sinocyclocheilus rhinocerous
AAATAATGTTCTTTTTAGCAGCATCATATGACCCCTTTAACTCCTCTGAGTACATCTGATTCTCGCTATGTGGAGAGCAGAGCAGAGTCAAAGAGAGGCAAATGCACCATGCCAACAAATATTCCATAAGAGTGTCTGATATTGTGTATTACAAATATGGCATAACATCTGGCCGTGTATCAAACAAGGCCAGTGAAAGGTAAAGAACTACACATTTAAAGTCCTATTACAACAGCAGAGCGACACAACAGTGTGTTATGTATTGCGGACACATCACTGATACTTGCCCCCTGTAGAAAAGATCTTTGATACGATTCCATCCTGTGTCAGGGAACTCTGGTTTACCTAGGTGCTGTGGTAAGGTCTTTGTGGAGGTACTATCAGACGCATGGACACTAGGAAGACTGAACCCCAGAAGACTCAGATGCGAGCCCTCAAGTCCATGTGCATCTGTCCCCCCCACATGTGGGTGATGAATCCAGCCTGCCTGCAGTAGGCATCAACAAGCTGTTCAATCACAGAAACACAAAGCCAGAGGTATAAAAGCGTGTTTTATGCATGTTCATCCTCACTGACACGCATGCCCTATGATTAGACGACAGAATCATACAGACAGGCTGCATTTAACACCTGAAGCAACACAGCTGTCAAAAAGAGTTTCTGCATCACAGAGGAATAAAGTATGGAAGCTCGTTTCCGCCACAAGATAAAA
>NW_015768396.1:0-717 GCF_001515625.1 Sinocyclocheilus rhinocerous
AAGTCCAAATCAAAAGGTGTCCTCTGTTCACATGTACTTTCAACTATTTTAAACATCTATTAAGGGATACAAAGTTAGTTTAGTTAGATTCAATAACTTGATTTATTTATGTTTGCTTCATGATGTCAAAGAGGATGTAGATAGTAAAGGTAAATCTAAAGCCAAGAAAAAGGAACCAGCCTCCATGTTTCAGATAAATGGAGACAAGCCTGAAACCAAGAGTAAAAAGAAAGGTAATGTTTTGAGAGCTCTTCTATATGCATGTCTATTTGTTGATTCAGAATAATACATATGTTTGCAAATGTGGCGTAAAGCAGCTGCCAAATCTGAGAGTGAAGATGAGAGCGAACCAGAAACCAAAACCAGCAAGACGAAGAAGAAAAGCAGCTCAAACCCAGCGTCCATGTTTCAGACCGGAGGGGACAAAGACAAGGACAAAAAGACAAAAAAGACCAAAAGTAAGTTCTGGTCCTTTCTTAAAGCCATTAGGGTACACATAATTGTACTTACTGACATAAAAAAATATAAAAACTTCAATAATAAAGAAAATTCCATGATGTTTTTTATGTGTACCCTGCTACTTTTGCTTTATTACTTGTATTATGTTTTGTTATAATGCACACATAATTGTATACTACAGTATATACATTTTCACTGAATAAGTAAATTATCAAAAAAAATGGTATCTGCATTGCATTTTTTTTTTTTTTTTTTTTT
>NW_015768397.1:0-717 GCF_001515625.1 Sinocyclocheilus rhinocerous
CCAAGTAGTTACTGCCAGGAAGCGCATACCCAAACTACTCCCCCATCATGCTCCCTTCCTCCAACTTCCAGCCATGTTGATTCCTCTATACATATATAGCTATACTGCATATATACAGACACCTATAGAGTCCTCTGTTTTAAAATTCAGTGCAAAAACAGACATTTAAAAAAAAAATGCTTCTTTTGGTTGTAATTTACTTAGTTTTGTCTCAAATTGGTAACTGAATCTTATGTACATGCCTGTATTTTTCTGCATGAAGGAATAGTACTGTTGAGGAAAAGTAAGGAGAGAATGAATTTGTAAGAAATAATTGAGAATTAGTGTGCATGATTGGCGATTTGGTGTTTATTATTATTATTTTTTATTATTATTATTATTTTGCTAATCACCATTAGAGGGCGCCCCATATTCTGTTACCATATTTACAGCAGAAATGACAATGGAAGTCCCACTTTTATGTATAATGTCAAATTTATCAATGAAGATGCATGAAACATAACACAGTATAGTTTAAATATGTGAATCATGTAAGTGAACAATGATATTTTGCGAAATTTATTTCCTTTCTAACTGTTAAACTTGAAATTGACCTGCAGCTATAGCTGTATAACATTCAGGGCACATGGTCTTGGAACAGGACACTATGTAACCTCACTTTCCATACATAATTACACTCTCAGAAATAAAGGTACAACAGCTGTCACTGGGGCGGTA
>NW_015768398.1:0-717 GCF_001515625.1 Sinocyclocheilus rhinocerous
CTTCACCTTATCACAGTCAAAAATATCACAGTGTAACTTTCATCACCATCTGCAAACTTTCATCACTTATCAGGACTGGGAAAGCATTCATGCAGAGCTCAGCTCTTAAATAGCCTGATTCAGATTACAAAATCAAAATAATGTGTGTGGATTTATGCAGTACCTGATTCTATAGGTGAAGAAAAAGTGTGGCGGATGGACTGAACTGAGCTCTGGCAGGAAGGAGGTAGAGACCGATACTGTGATGTCACCAGTGGTTGCCACACAGCGCTTGTCATGAACATACCTGAGCAAACATAAAGGGGATAAAATGTAATGTGGCATTTGTGATTTCAAATGCTGACATACGTTACTGTGTAAGATAATGAAAGATGGACCACCTGAAGATCTGGTCCCGAATGATGGAGTATTCTCCTGTTACAACATTGTCAACATAGGAAGTAAACCACTCAGTAAAGTTAGAACCTGAAAAAAAGAAAAGAGGAGAGAGAAGAGTTCATATGATCTGATAAAACTGCAATGCATTAATGGAGCCTTTTGCACTTTGTTACCCGTAATGAACATGTCAATTGCAGAGGGATCTTGTGCCAGTTGATCCTGTGAAGAAAACATGAATGAGAGCTAGCAAGAAGGGCTGTAATACACAAGAAGACAAGAGCACCTCCTACTGGTCAAAGTGCAACAATTCAAGAAAAATCCCTCTCTTTTATTTAGTGC
>NW_015768399.1:0-717 GCF_001515625.1 Sinocyclocheilus rhinocerous
CCTGTTTCAGTTCACCGTGAGGCTGCTTTCTGAAACCGAAGCCCGCTTTACATCAGTGGAGCGGATCAATCATTACATAAAGGTAGAAGCTTCTGTGACACATGCGTGCTGGTTGTGTCAATGGCAGATAGAAAGGGACAGACCATTTATTATTCAACTGACACAGCGCACAAAAGACATCAGCTCTTTACTTTGCACAGGCCGCTGAGCCCAGCGGTCAGCGCGCTGCATACTGAGCCTGCTACATCCCGCTCAGCAGGCTTCATGGGACGCGTTTATTGCCAGACAGAGCATCATAGCGAATGACACAGCTTGTTTCAGGAGGCTCTTATCAAAGCAGAACAGTACAGCTGTCTTACTGTGGCGGAGAGCATTTTACACTGATTAATGAAGCCAATAATGGTCTCGCTGAGTTCTGAAGTACAAAGTATCCAACTTATTTTGCATTGCAAAAGTTAGGTTTTTCTGTGAGACTACCAATACATTAGCTGCTATAGGTAAATAACTAGAAGAGTAAAGAAGTGCAGTAAAACTCTTTGATCCGTTTGAAATAGCTTAATTTATGAATCAAATCAAATTGTAGTCTACAGGCTTGCCTTGCATTATGATAATTGTATATTAAATTTAAAGGGATAGTTCTCCCAAAAATGAAAATGTGCTGTTTAATTTACTCTCAGGCCATCCAAGATGTAGGTGACTTTTTTTCTTCAGCAGAAC
>NW_015768400.1:0-717 GCF_001515625.1 Sinocyclocheilus rhinocerous
TTAGTCTGGCTTATTGTCAGTTGATTTGGTTCAAAATAAGTCAGAATAACTGCAATAAGCCTGGCTTGTTCGGTAAACTTGTTTTATGAAACAGGCCCCTGGTCTCAGGAGGTTATCAGTGTGTTTGAGTGTGTGTGTTGAGCATGGGGATGTGACACAGACAGAAGCTGGTTTCTAGCTCTACAAACATTTCAATAATCTCCTTCAGCACAAAGCAACAATAAACTTCTTCAAGTGACACTGCAGGCAAGTCAACTCAAACTTCACTGGCAGGTTTTTGCCTGGAGTGACGGCATAGACAGACAGTTTCAGAGAGCTTAGATCACCTAAACCTACAGCTAAAACACAAATGATTAACCAATATATGACTGCAATGACAGCTGCTCAGTGCAGAAATCAATATTCTTGCATAGAAAAGAAGACAGCTACAAATAAGCCTATTGATAAGGTAACGCCAGCTGATCAATATTTACGAAAGTTGGCAGTCTAAAGTTTAACAGATCTATTCTTTTCCTTCTAAAGATAAATCTGCAAGGAGGTTCACTGCAAACCAAGCCACACAAAGGCTTTCTGTGTGAAAATCACCACCTTGAAAATGGTGAGCAAATGCTCGCGTGCTGCCGCTCAAAATGGTCAGTGTGAAGCCCAAGTCCCTTAAGGTCTTGTTAGTGCTGGCCAACCAGTCCAACTAGTCCAACAGACACAACGAATCGGGCC
>NW_015768401.1:0-717 GCF_001515625.1 Sinocyclocheilus rhinocerous
ATGAAGAAACAAACTCATCTACATCTTGGATGGCCTGAGTTTGAGAACAATATCAGCACATTTTCATTTTTGAGAGAACTATCCTTTAAACTTGTCTGTTAGTTGTCAAGAAAGGTAATGTTGCCTTTCACTCCCATCCAATCCATTTCCATGGACTAACCCTCTCTTAGTTACACATCAAAGACCAGGAGTTAAGCCTTGATTTGTGCCACACCACTTCTAATCTTGCATATTATGAATTTACAAGCTTTTGCGATACAAACACTTAATATGTTTGCGATATGTATCACATTGCTATTAGTCATCAAATCACCATAGCTCCTGGTATATGCACACATACCTGGCCACACAGAATTATAAAACAAACAGCATTCTGATTCTAATGGCACATATGCAAACATGTTATCTGCAACATCAGAATAAAACATTACAGCATAAGCAGCTTAAAACTAATCAGTCCTTTGGGCATCACTGGCTCATTTAATTGATGGCAGAACAATGGCGCGTTGACCCTTGAGCCCACTCTCTTCTAATCAACAAGCCCACACATAAACACACTATACAGCAGATAAAGCTGATTCAGGCTGTATAGATCTCATTCACATAGGATTTCTCTATCTGATTAAACGAGTATTTAGGTGATAAAATCTCCATCGCATCTGGAGGGCTGAAAGAGTGCACTTGTGGTGACACCAGACAGACAACCTGATCATTCAG
>NW_015768402.1:0-717 GCF_001515625.1 Sinocyclocheilus rhinocerous
AATCTGACATTTCTAAGCCATTTGGGAACAGTTAAGTTTTGAGTTCGTTTTTTCTTCATAAATCATATAAATCCCTATGAAACTCCACACCCTTAAAAGGAAAAACCATTTGCGGTATGTGAAGGGGTTTTAAATAGGATATAAAGGCTATATATGTAACACATCCCTGTATGGGATATCCAGTGTCACTCCCTAATGGCTATGAAATAACATGTGACACATTTATTTCACTTTTGAGTGAAAGGTTTTATAAAAAAAAATAATGCCATAATTTGATTATTGGGCTCATTGTTGATCCCATTGCAGGAGAATCACTGTCTGCGGATTAAGATCCTGGGCGACTGCTACTACTGCGTGTCCGGGCTGCCCGAGGCCCGTGCCGACCATGCGCACTGCTGCGTGGAGATGGGTGTAGACATGATCGAAGCAATCTCGTGAGTATTATAGTGTTGCTTCTGTTCATCAGACAGGAACAGCAAGGCTTTTGTGTCTCATTTTAAATGCCTCACTAAAAAAATGTACTTCAGCCAGGAGATACAAAACAGATGCTATGGTGAATCACAACCTGTCAGTTTGAAATGCTGATGTTAGTAATTAAAAATATTCTTATAACACTAAATGTAATATAGAATAAAGTACATATTATGTACAAATACATATAGCATCGCCTGTTTATAAACACACACACATATGTATGTATGTGTTTATAAACGTGCG
>NW_015768403.1:0-717 GCF_001515625.1 Sinocyclocheilus rhinocerous
AAGGTGTGACAAACTCGAGCAAAACAGACACTCTTTTTGGAGTCAAAATTAGGAAGAAATGAGTGTTGGGTTTCATTCAGTTCATTCATTCAGTATAGATGACAAAAGATGAATGGCATCAAGCCATTAGGTGAATTTTATGAGCTCAAATGTATAGTCTGTATGGAGGTACAGTACATCCAGATACAGTATTGAGTTAGAGTCTGAGCTTTGAGAAAACATGTTTGGACAGGCTCATAGTTTTATTAGGGGCTTTTTGAAGCTTGTGAAGTGAAGGAAATGCCTAAAGATAAGACATTTCTATCTGAATCACACTAAAGGGGGCTTTACTTTCTTCTGTGGTGCTTAAAACGTCCAGCAGAGAAAGAAAATGAACCCAATGACACCAACAGATCAAATCCAAAGACTGGTTTGTTGTTAACGGATCATGAAACTCTGAAACACAGAGATGTTAGCAGATATACACAGGTTGCACATTGCTGATAACAATGTTAGTACTCATTATGTTTATTACTAAGGGGAACTTTTTCTGCTGCATTTAATTCTTCTGGTTTGAAAAGCAAAGTTGTGAGGTAAATATGTAAAAAATGATATTTCGAAGTTGATTATTGGAGCGTGTTTTACAAGAAAATACTTCAAATTTCCTACTTCAAAATTTCATATTTACTTCAACATTACTTGCCGTTTCTTTGTAATTATTTGTGAAATTTACTAGCA
>NW_015768404.1:0-717 GCF_001515625.1 Sinocyclocheilus rhinocerous
TTGAGCATCAAATCAGCATTTTAGAATGATTTCTGAAGGATCATGCGACACTGAAGACTGGAGCAATAATGCTGAGATTAATCTTTGCCATCAAAAGAATAAATCGCATTTTAAAATATATTACAATGCAAAATAGTTACTTTAAATTGTAATCATATTTCACAATATTAATGTTTTTACTGTATATTATCAAATAAATGCAGCCTTGGTGAGCATATAAAATTTATTTCATAAGCATTTTACAGACTCAAGGCTTGATATAATCTCTGTCAATATGTGATTAATATGAGTCAGGCCTATAGGACAGTATCTAATATTCTGTCTTGACTTTCTTACTTTCACCTTCATGGACAGCACGAAAAGTTCACCAGTCAGCTTCAGCTAACCAGGAAGCCTTCGCCATCAGTGGAAACCACTAAAAGCCCAGAGGTCAAAGGGGCAGAGGGAGGAAAAGATGCTGAGGCTAGACCTTCAGAATCATCACCAAAACCAGAAGAGAATGTGTCAGGTGAGTAGAAGATGGGTTGTATGTGAGTTTACAGATAGTTACACGTAGCTTACCAAACTCAAAGTATCTAAAATTTTCAACAGGAGACCTAGCTGTGCTCCACAGAGGAACCCCTCTTTATGGACAGCCTTCTTGGTGGGGTGACGGGGATGCAGATGATGAAAATTCTGGGAAGCACGATGCAAAGGCCTCTGAGCAAATACAAGCTA
>NW_015768405.1:0-717 GCF_001515625.1 Sinocyclocheilus rhinocerous
CAAATATAATGAGAAGAATAAGAAGGCCATCGAACATTACCTCTTTCACCGCAACAAGCCCGTGGACTATTTCATCCTCATTCTGCAGGTCAGCTTGGCTGTTTGGTCCAGGGTCGCAGAAGCCATAGAGAGAAGGGATTGAGCTTATTAGCCTAGAACAAGCTGGGATTTTCGCAAGTATTTAACACGCCCAGTATGAAAAGTTTCAACTAATGTACCTATGTAAAAGAAGAATATTGTAGTGAGTATTGTGAAAGACAGCCTTGCTTCTAAAGGAAAAACTGAAACTAAAAATCTCCATCAGTATTAACATTATATACTTGAAGTGGCTTAAAAAACAGTTCCTAGCTATGTTGAACACCTGGTTTTCAATGTGATCTGTTCTCTAAGGGGAAGGTGGAGGTGGAGGCAGGGAAGGAGGGAATGAAGTTTGAAGCTGGGGCTTTCTCCTCGTATGGGATGATGGCTCTCACCGCTACTCCAGGTAAGCACAACTAAATCCAAATGTCTTCCATTTTATCGACTGAATCCCAATTTGAATACTTATACTAAGAACGAAAAGTATATGCTCAGTGCGTTGGTAATAAAAAATGTCATACTTTATATAACCCAAAGGTTCAAGTGGTTTTATGGTGGTTTTAAAGGAATAGTTCATCCAAAAATACAAATGTAATCATCCTCAGGCCATCCAAGATGTAGATGAGTTTGTTTCTTCAT
>NW_015768406.1:0-717 GCF_001515625.1 Sinocyclocheilus rhinocerous
GCCGCCTTTTAAATGATTTAATAGAGATGTCAGAAGCTAGATCAGATTGTCTGTGCCCCACACGTGTGTCTACGAGAAGTGTCGTGTAGCAGCTAAATCTGGAGACGAGCAGAAATTACAAATTATTTTTTGCTGAAAATAGTTGGACAGACATGAAGTCTGTACCCCTTCTAAAACCGATAAATATTAGACTTGCATAACAGAGTATGGCATTGCGTAACAAGCTGATATATTGTCAATAACCCGAACCCGCTACTTCTCCCGAGGAGAGCGCATGCATGCTCAATGACATTTACAATTTAAGTTGTGGAGACAATGCAAAAGCTGTAGATCAAGACCCTCAAAACAGATACAGTACATCCTATAAGCCAAACTTATGAGTTATGAGATTTGTCATTTGTTTAATAGTCACAGTATTCTTTGCAGGTCTTTTACATTTGTATAGAGATTAGCTTTTGTTAATGGCTTGGTGTGTTTGGATTGCTGTAGTGGGATTGAGCACGGCTGTAGTGTGAGTGAACCCATCAGCAGCTCCTCAGCAGATGACTGGAGTGTCTACATGGGGCTGTTTCTCTAAGCCTGCATTCCAATTTGCATGCTATCTGTCCTTCATAATACGCAATATTGGAATTTGTGTGTTCTAGGGATGCATGATATCTGGACCATATTACTTATTGTCGATAGATTTGCCATCTAACATCAGTGGATTGTGCACAA
>NW_015768407.1:0-717 GCF_001515625.1 Sinocyclocheilus rhinocerous
TCCCTGCATGATCAAGGTATGTAACACCTTAAAAAGAGAACGAGGAACCTGTGAACGTCTCCTCAGCCTCTAGATGTAATTCACATTGGGATCAACAGAGGGCGCTGCCATCTTTCTAACCACATGACAACAACTAAAGAGAAAGTAAACACTTTGCGCTACAGACCCACAATTTCAACAGTTGGAGAAGTTAGAGGGCAGTTTTTATGTGTCTAATACATAATCGGCTATTTGCTAAACAAACAAATATTCGTATGTTGTTAAAGGAAGGAGAGTAGTAGCAGCACCACCACATGCAGATTTTGACAAGTTACTGAAGGTGAAGGAGGTTAAGGACCACCTTTTTTCTTTTTTTTTCTTTTTTACCTTTAATCCGTTTAAATTCCCGATTTATCAGTTCTTGTTGATCAACGCCGTAACCATAATAGCGCCAGAAACTCTTAAAACTCTCAAAAGTGCATAAGTCCGGGAACTCCTTCAGAGACTGAGTCTCCATATCTGTAAAGTCAGACACAAGACAAGAGCTCCCTCTTTCGCGAATTTATGTCTTACCATGTCCAATTGATAGAACCGAGACCAAAGTCTAACAGCAGTGTGACTGTTGATCTTTCTGCAGGACAAAAATAGTGGTTTCATTAAAAACCCCATGTCTGGTGGACTCACATACAGAGGGAAGTTACCCTTTTTATAAAATATAAAAGTATAAATAAAAAAAAA
>NW_015768408.1:0-711 GCF_001515625.1 Sinocyclocheilus rhinocerous
TGAGTGAGTGAGCGAGTGTGTGTGTGTGTGTGTGTGTGTGTGTGTCGTTAGCTGTATATTTAAGTACTCCACCGTTGTGGGCTGGTGTCTTGCTGTGACAGCTGTCTGTCAAAGATGACTTTTTTTCATGCAGATTTGCCCGTTGTGACCTTACTAAAAATTCAACCTGATATAGCACTTCCCATCAAGACGAAATCTGTCAACTTAAACGGCAATCCACTTTACCCTCTCAGAAGGTTAAGATTACACTGATTTTAGTCATTAATTTTATTTTATTGTTATTTATACGTTTTTAACTCCTAAAGACATATATAGTCAATTTGATATATATTATGCAATATATATGATATATTATAATTTAATGCATGTTTGCATGCAATAATGAGACGAAGACTCCAGTTTTATCAGTAGCCTAATAATAGCTTTTTCAACAATAACAGCATCTGCAACCCATTTTACTTCTATTATCTGAAGGATTTCTGAGAAAAATGCAATACTTAAGGAATAAAACTGTAGATTTTATTCGGCAGGAACTGAGTGTGAAAAGTATTAAGGAAGTAAATAAGGCCAATTTTGATTTTTATGTCGACTTTAAGATTCACAAAGAACATTCTAAAGTTCTTTAGAAAACCATTCATGTACTGGCACTTTAAAAAAAAAACTCAGAAAGCAACACACTGAGGAATGTTTAATGTAACGGTACTTTTTTAA
>NW_015768409.1:0-717 GCF_001515625.1 Sinocyclocheilus rhinocerous
ATGCATTTAAATGACATACTGCACATTCTAAGTTAGTTGAGATGACCATACCAGTTGCACATCACTTATCATTGTCATGTAAAAATGTGCTAATATAAAGTTATGTGCCAGCATGAAGTGAGATCAGATAGTTTGCAAGTGTAACATCTATTAGTACTCAGGTACTCACGGTTGCGTTTGCTTTCCTCATCTTCCTCCTCATTCTCAGGGTCGATGTCTTCAGCTTGCGTGATCCAGTCCAGATAACCTTTCAGATCTTCTTCCAGCTGCTGTTTCTCCCGTAGCTTTTGGAAATCTCCACGAGCCTTCGCCTTTTCTCGCTCTTTAGAGAATTCTCTGGGTTCAGGAAAACACAGTTTTACCCTCAGAACATTACCAATTCCCCAAATATAATGGCCCCCAAAAGGGCATTGCTAGGAGGTTGTTACCACCAGGTTGGCTCAGGTCACTCTTTTAATAAAAATCAACTGAATTTTAATGCCAAAATGTTTAATATTCACTTAGAAAAGTACACTCCTTTTCTGAACAATTCACAAAAATCACTTATAATTCATGTCTGTAACAAACTGCAGAAAGAGTTCTGCTTCAAAATATAATGCCTAAGGTAAGGGATTTGTTCAAATTACAAAGCCTATGTATGAGCAATTATAACAGTGCATGAGCAGCTAATTAAAAAAAATAAAGATTTAATGCATTATTAATGCACATGTTCACCAT
>NW_015768410.1:0-717 GCF_001515625.1 Sinocyclocheilus rhinocerous
CAGTTTTGCTCAAAACTACACTTCTCAGCAGTTTAAAAGAATGAGAACAGGAAATGCCAATGTCAAGCATTATAAGAGGAGGAACATACCAACATGGCCGCTAAGCCAACTGTCCTGCCATAAATGACCTTAGTAAAGCTCTGGCATGTTGAAAAGCAACATGGATCAGAAACTGCACAGAAAACAGCTTTCATGGATGACTACGAGTGTATGAAAATCTGAACGCTTATCCTGTTTTCCAATGGGCCACAGGTGGAGAGTATCGCTGAGCCACAGCACTGGCCCGTGGGGACGCCGGTGGGTGACAGGACATAATCCAATCTACTCTTGCTGAGACAGTGCCTGGGAGAACTGCACCTTCGTGCCTGAAGAAAGATCTTTTCTTGCCTGAAGAAAGAAGCTTACTTTTTCCTGCATTCACAATCCATCAGTGCTACAGTGATAGTATGAGGCAAATCTCAGTAGAGCTTTAAGGCATTAGTGAGTGTATATCTCATTCACCCTTCGGGGATCTGTATTTGAGCACACAATGGGATTTACAGATGTTAAGTAACACGGAAGGCTAAGAACCATCTATGTAACTGCTTTGGGTACAAAAAATGATAATAAATAGTTTTTGTTTGTTTTGTTTCTCTTTCAAAAACATAAAAAAACATAAATATTCTAAACGTTGGTAACACTTTATTTCGATAGTCCGCTTTAGACATTCTATTAACA
>NW_015768411.1:0-717 GCF_001515625.1 Sinocyclocheilus rhinocerous
CAAAAACAAAAGTGTTGCGTTTATAATTTTGTTCAGTGTAGATTTCAACCTTAAAACAACCTAAATATTTTGTAAAGTATAACATTTAACTGCAGAAAACATGCTGTAGGCCTTATGCAGTAAAGTCCATGCATTCTTGCAGTGGGTGTTACCTGCATCAGGTTAGCTTACGTTGTTACCCAAGTCAATCCTCTGTGTCACTGGCACAGACCAGGCTGGGCAAATGCGCAGTCTTACCATGCCCTCCATCGCTGTATACAGCCCCAAAGAGCAGTGAGCGGATCTGCAACGAGACCCTACATTTGTAAATGCAAACATCTGAGGAATTTTGACCAAATTGTAGCAAAATTAGTGTATTTTGTATACAAAAGTGTAAAAAAAAAATGACTAAGGAATAACTCACCCCAGAAAGACTTTGGGTTTGGACACTTGAAATTAGTTTTGTAGACAAATAAGACATAAAACTTCTTTACAGAATTACTATTTAGCCCAAAAAACCTACTGTATCATTTTTGATTTCTAAGGCCTCTAAATGATCAACATGATTAAATTGCAAACATTATTAAGAATGACTTTTATACTGTTAGTACTATTTCAAGATGAACACTTACTGGATTGAAACATTTTAGCTTTACTTGATTATCCATACATTATGTTAAAATGTGAGTTTCAAATATGATCATCAGGCTTTTGAGGAACGTTTATTTGTTCATCATC
>NW_015768412.1:0-718 GCF_001515625.1 Sinocyclocheilus rhinocerous
AAAAAAAAAAAAAAAACTTTATTTGAACTGTTTCAACTTTTTTTCTCTGTTTTGTGAGCCTCTTTAAACTGACCTGATCCATGCACCAATACCACATCCTTATTTGCTATTGTAAATATGTTCTGCCAACTCCAAATTACAGTTCAACAAATTGCAATTCCTTCTAAAAAATGTATATTCTTTTGTATGTTTCTGGATAGTATTAAAAAATCTACTTAAATCCAACACTGTAAGCACACAAAGGCATTTATTTCAAAATAAAAACTTTAATTTGTATTTTTCAAGCAAAAACTTAAACACCAGTCTTCAAAATATTCATATACCTTTCAAAGGGAATGCTGAAGGCAATGCATCTTTCAAAAAAACAAGTTGGACCTGTTACTCAAACAACAGTCAGTGCACCAGACGTCTAGTAGAAAAACATTCTCAAATTTACCAACGACTTAGTCGTTTCAGAACAACAAATCCATTCAATATTTAATTCCCTGAGGATCTCGTCACAAAGTCTGAAATCAACCTATTAAAAATGTCAAAAACAGGCCATTGGTTTATGTAGCTCTCAAGTATGCTCAATAATTAGGCTGGTTTCATCACATGCTGCATTTAAACCTTGGAACATCCTAACGATCTATTTTAATTGCATTTTAAAAGGAACTGAAATTTATTATTAGGGAATATTGCACTTCATTGAACATGGTCTCTTGAAAAATGAAATTTT
>NW_015768413.1:0-717 GCF_001515625.1 Sinocyclocheilus rhinocerous
TTTTTTTAGTAATCTACTGCTTCATGTTATGCTAAAGTGTGTATTTGTCATTTCTGGTTGGCGTCCAGGAGCTTGAGATGCAAGCCCGTGCTCATGGACTCGCCGTTGTAGCCTCTCCAAGCTTTTATTCCACTGACCTGGTGGCTCGAGCCATCAAACAAGAGCCTGGTATGGGGGACTGCACATCCGATTTGTACCCACACCTCCCCAGTCCTGACCTGTCCCGTACCACCACTCTGGACCTCAACAATGGCACCATCAGCTACAACGACAGCCCCACGGAGGAAGGGGAACCGGGGGTCTACGACAGCACCAACAAGGCCTCCACCAAGCTGGAGGACATGTTCATGGACAACACCCTGTCTCCAGTGGGCAGCAGTGACCCCCTGCTGTCCTCTGGCTCCCCCATCCCATCCAACAGCAGCAGCAGCAGCAGCAGTATGGATGAACATGAAAATGGCTGTTAGCATTGTGAACAAACTTTTGATGAACCAAAGTTAGACGATTAGATGTTTCTTTGTATAATGACATGTTACCTGAGAGTACCCATGCTACATTCAGCTGGTTTCCTTTCAATCCAGATCATGTGTAACATGAAGAGCACAATTACGTACAGTACTTTTCTTGTATTTTAGAATATTTAGTGTATATATATAAATATATATATATATATTTCATTTATCATGTTGGAGTTTACTAGTTAAGAGTCACTGATTT
>NW_015768414.1:0-718 GCF_001515625.1 Sinocyclocheilus rhinocerous
TTTTTTTTCTCTTTATCCACTAAATTTGCACAAGTTGATAATTGCCACATGACACCTTCAATATCCTTTACCCAAACTGGGACAGATTGTCTTCGCTAACAAACAGTTTTCTCATTATAGCACTTTTTTTTTAGGTGAAAAAACTTTCAAAACAGTTGTGATTTTTACAGCACAACAAGAAAAGCAAAAACACCCTGCCTGAAAAGTACAGACTAAATCAACAGTGGTCTGCTTTCTGCTGAGAGATGTTTTATGCACACACAACAAATATACTTTATTAGATTCTAATCTGTTTTGTATTTGTGTTTCATAGCAACAGTTTGCATGTTTTTTAGCTCAAATTATTTACTTAAGCAAATTCTTGAGTGAACTTTGATCAGTTGACTATTTAGATTAAGTAACTATAAAATGATTTCAGTTTTACTAATAAAACCAATGCAAATTAGTCAATAGTATGTGGTTTACCCAATGTTTCCTATGAGAAATATTGTAGGGTCACACAGACCTCAAAACACAATTGACCACAAGATCAGAATACAAGAAGCTGCTAAACTTGACCACAAAATCAACATGTAACTCATTTAAATAAATCACACAAATGATCAAATGACTATAATTATTCACGCCCTAGTTGATACAAAAAAATAATAAAAAATGTAAAACACAAAATCAAAACATAAAAAAACAAATACAAAAAAGTGTAAGTCTAATTTCTCCT
>NW_015768415.1:0-717 GCF_001515625.1 Sinocyclocheilus rhinocerous
ATCAAAAATATCTTAATTTGTGTTCCAAAGATGAACGAAGGTCTTTATGGGTTTGGAACGGCATTTTTGGGTGAACTAGCCCTTTAACTTATTTTTAAACGTTAAGCCGTCAAGCTTTTATTTTGGTGAAAAACTGAAGGAAGACCTTCAAGCTTGTGCTTTCAAAAATTCCCGCTACAAATCTGATAAAATGCTGAAAACGTATGTCCACAAAAATAAATGTAGGAAATGTGACAAAGTGATCCAGCGCACATCATGTTCACAAATTCACGTTATAAGAGACATGCAGAGATGAGTTTGCATGGAGCGACATTTCCTGCAAACCGCAGCGAGACACTGAAACAGGAAACCAGTGTAAATGAACACAGTGCCACGCTTCACTCTGACATGTGCAACGTACCAGATTAAATCAACCTTTCGCGATTTAGATGATCACAGTAAGCCATACTGCAGTTTGAGATTTATTTGCGATTGCAGCCCTGTTTATTTATTTTAATTTTACATTTAATGTGTGATTGATGATTAGCTGTTCAACAACTCATGAACCCCATTTGGGAAATCCTGCACGGTGCTTAGTTGTGCAGGGCATGCACTTCTTATTCTTCAGAAAAGGGGAAACTGTATTTTCCTTTTCCAGAGCTGGGGATCAACTTTGACCACATCTGGCAGAAAACTCTGACTGTGCTGCACCCGCTGAAGGCAGCAGATGGCAGTATA
>NW_015768416.1:0-718 GCF_001515625.1 Sinocyclocheilus rhinocerous
GTCTGCTGTCCTGGTATCCTGTTGTAGTCAGACTCAAGCTGTGGAGAAAATAAACAGCATTAATCACCACATACTGGCCTTGCCTTACAAAGTACTTCAGTCTCTGTGTACTACATTCTAGTTTTACAGCTAAATACTGATTTAGCCTAAACATTAACACAGTACAGACAAAAATCAGAGGAAAGGCATGTGATCAATAATATGACCCAATACGCAGGTGGAGCACGCCCTTAATTATTATTGTGAAAACTCTATTGATGGTATTTCTTCAGCTCAGTCCTTGAGTAAACGCACATACCGTATCGATGACAGCAGATGATATCTCTACAAAAGCAGGAGAGTAGATGTCATCAAGTTCAGGCCCATACTGGAAGGAGTTTGTGAAGTTCACCAGCGCCCGATAGTAAACTAGAAACAAGAAGACGACTGTCAGACTCAATAACAGCACCAGAGAATAATCATTATAGTCATTTACATCAATTAGCACTATTAAGCAAGATATTTGTCTCTATAAAAATATCTGCTAATAACATTTCACTTGACAAGCACAAATATACAAACTACACACAAATCAATATTACTGTCAATGAACTACATTAATTCTCAATTTTCTTTTATTAATTGTCTTTTTTTTAAAATATATATATAGATTAAATATTTTATATAAATTAATAATATTAGTTTTATTCTTTAAACTTATTATACAAAAGTTAGTTCT
>NW_015768417.1:0-717 GCF_001515625.1 Sinocyclocheilus rhinocerous
ATTCAGCAAGGATGCATTAAATTGATCAAAAGTGACAGTTAATACTTTTACATTGTTACAAATGACTTCTAGTTCAAATAAATGCTGTTCTTTTGAACTTTCTATACATTAAAAATATAGAAAAATAGAAAAAAATTAATCAGTTTTCACAAAAATATTAAATATAAACAAATATAAAGAACATTAAGACTATCTAATAGCATCAAGCTAAACACATTAACATTTGGCTGCATGACAGGTGAGCTTACCTGTGACAAAGGAGCAGGCTGACTGCACACAGAGCCATGGAGATCAGCACAGGTCCTCCTCTGTCTGACTCCAGATCAGTAAACAGAAGCTCCGCACACTCCTGCAGCCATGTCTCCTCAAACCCTGAAGGATAGGGACCAGGCAGGGCAAGACTCTCTTCCTCTGGGGTCATAACCTCAACTAATGCGGTCAAGAATGCTCCCCTGTACTCCACGTTCTGGTCCAACAGCGCCTTCTTCAGGTTGGCCTGCAGATGATGGATGCTGTTATTAAAAAAGAACCTTTCCAGACATTGTAAAACAACAACAACAACAAACACACCCATCCATTATTCTTGCAATCATGATCTTTTCGTTCTTATGAGAATGGATTTAAAAGCATTATAAGGCTGTGGGATTTTTCTCATGACATGTAGAGCAGTTTGGTGTTTCACTGACCTCACATGAGGGCTGGGCGGAAATCCTGGCC
>NW_015768418.1:0-717 GCF_001515625.1 Sinocyclocheilus rhinocerous
CCACTAGTGAGAAAATGAGGCAGGTCGTTTAAGGTTTCATGTATTCGTTCAAGGCAGCAGAAAATGTCAAACACACACAGATTTGTAAGAGGTTTTCATTGGTTTGGCTTAATCAAAGAATGTAAAAATTGGTGTATGATGTCAGGAGTGCCATTGATAATCTTCAGTGAAAAAGTGACATGATAAAGAAGCAATCCAGAACAGCTGCAGTTCACATGTGCAGTAAAGTGGTGCCAAAGTTTTTAGATACTTCAAAATATCTATCATTGCATTAGATGACAAAAATATCAAACCAAGTGGAATCTGCAACCAAATGCTGCACAAGCTTTTCTCACAACATTTTTTTCTGAGCCATTTTGGCTGTAAATTAGTCAAGTGTGCTTGCCCTTTCTTCCCTTAAATTGAAGGTCACTTGGTTTGTCATTTTGTTATCTAATGCAAAGACACTCATACATTTGGAAGTGTAACAAACCTTTGAAAAAACAAGTGTTGATACACATAATGTACACATTTTAGATCTTTCCTCTGTAAAAATGTCAAAATAAATTATGAAAAACAATGAATAATTTTATCGGAGGAGGATTTCGAAAGTGATGACTACAACACTACCATTAACATTTTTAAGATTTTCTCTTCTGCTGACCAAGGATGCATTTATTCGCTCAAAAATACACATTTCTGATTATTATCAATGTTGAAAACAGTTGAGCTGCTTCA
>NW_015768419.1:0-718 GCF_001515625.1 Sinocyclocheilus rhinocerous
AATATAATATTAAAATATATTAAATACATTTTTATGTATTAAAACAAATACATTATTTAAATATTTTCCAGTATTATTGTTTTATTTATTCAATTTAAATGGACATTTTCATGATTTCATCAACTCCTAAAAAACAGTTTGGAAACCCTGCATTAATACATTTTAACCCATTGACTGGATTTTGAAAATATGTCATCTAAAAAAAACTGGAACAAGAAAATACTATTTTAGAAAATACTATTATAATTCAATGTGCTCTTTATGTTTCTTTCTAAGCAGTTGTGAAATGTACTATCTATTTCTGAGTACAAATATTTTCTACTAGTTTTAGTTTTTTTCAGTGCAGTCTCCTGTATCTGATGATGGTTCTTGGTTTGGTTCTGATAGGAGCAGCATATCTCAATAACCACAAAACGCTGCGGTCTGCTAAAAAAAAGCTCTTGTTTGGAGACACAGCGCCTGATGAAGGTATAAACAGCAGATCGATGCTCAGATATGCTCAGTGTTTGTTGACTCGCGTCTCCAGCTCCTCATCCGGAGCTCAGCAACAGATGGGAAGCGCAGACGATCTCAACGCGCTTTACTTTGGCGACGTGACTCTGGGCCTGAAATGTTCCTGTGAGTCGGTCAAACATGAGAACAAATAAAACAGAAACAGCTCTGAAGGGCAGAGAGCTGATCCAGCATACGCTTCTATAAAGATGAAGCGGTTAACAAT
>NW_015768420.1:0-717 GCF_001515625.1 Sinocyclocheilus rhinocerous
AAATAAACAGGAAGGAGAGGTAGGAAGGTGAGGTTTATATAGAGTCTAAGAAATGGTGAACTTACCCTGTGTATAGTAATGTGCTTTGAAATTTGTCCATCTCACCGCAAACACACTATACTTTTCACTTGGATTAGTCGGGTAGTAAAAGATGGCCTGTCTTTCACTCTGAAACATCAGTAACAAGGTTCGCTTGACATTTTGGCCCATTTTGGAGGAGTACATGCAGTTTCAGGTTTATTTGTCACTGACATATCCTTACAGACGTAGTGAAAAAATAACAAAAAGCTAGACAGAGTAGTGCAACAGAGTAGAGCAGGGTCTCAAAAAACGTTTTTAAAGCGCAGGCTCATTGCCAGTGCTTGTTCAAGGTAAAATAGTAAGTATTTAAGTAAAATAAATAATGACAGAGATATTTGGTAAACTATTCCTTTAACCATTTAAAATAGTTATACATAGTGTCTCCAAAATCTATAATGGAACAATACACTATAAAACAACTGAGATTCTGTGATGCTATGGTCAAAGATGTATGTCTAATGGATGTATACGAAGGTTAACTATTCAGACTGAAAGCAAGAATGCTTCCTGTATGCTTAGAGAAAGACCTAAATATATATAAATATACACTACTGTTCAAAAAGATTTTTTTTTTTTTTTAAGAAATGATTATTTTGTTCAGAAAGGATGCATTAAATTGATCAAAAGTGACAGTAA
>NW_015768421.1:0-718 GCF_001515625.1 Sinocyclocheilus rhinocerous
ACACACACAACAGAAGAATCTCCTCACAGAAACAAAGGAGGAAAACAGCAAAAAGACCATCAGTCAAGGAATGAGAAAGAACACAAAAAGCACTAGGAAACAGAGATTGAAAAGAAAGTAAATGAATAAATGAAATCTCTATATCCAAATACAGTGTACATATGAACATAAAGAGCCATGTAAAATTGGACACAGGAATTTTTCAATGTGTCAGTATACTTACAAAGAGGGTTCCGTGTATGGAAACCACAACATTGGAATTTTTATAATTAGAGTTAAAAACGTTCTGGGAAAAAAAAATCAATTAGCAAACATTATCTGAAACAGGTTCATGACTTTAACTAACAGGGGCTGGGTGAATCTCATTCCTCTGAAATTCCCTCGTGTTCCAAAGACAAATTCTTTTAAAATGTATTCCAGTCTTTTGACCGTGCAAACATAAGCTTATGCAGTACTTGTAGACAACAGTGTGATTTTCTGGATAAATGTCCACCATGAAATGAAACGGAGACTGATCCTAATACATAAAATGCTCAAATATACAGACAGGGTTATAGAAATTCTGGCTTATACCAATAAGCCAATAATTGCATGGTAAGGCTGACAAATGATTACATATTAAATATTAAAATTCTATACTATTTTATCTAGATACATTTAAAATAAAACAATTTAGAATTGCCATTTCATTTTAAACGAATTTAGACATCACAACTTT
>NW_015768422.1:0-717 GCF_001515625.1 Sinocyclocheilus rhinocerous
AATTGTAATCGTGATTAGAAATTCGATTAATTGTGCAGCCCTAATTTTTACTATATATTCACATAGATAACAGCTATTTTAATTTGTAATAATGTTTTAGAATATTACTCTTTTGACTAAGTTTGATCAAATAAGTGCAGGCTTTGTGAGCAGAAGAGACTTCTTTCAAAAGCATTTAAAAGATCCCACACTGTTGAACTGTATTGTAGGTAAGCTTTGTAAATGAATTCTGTCATTAGAGATTCTCATAGCTTGATGTAGCGCCTGTAGCTTGTGATGGTGTAAAGTTACACCAGACGCACTCTGTTATTACATGGTAACGCTGCTTTAGACGGGCTTGCTCAGATGTCTAATGTTTCCTCTGGATGCAGATCCAGAGCATGACGTTACGGGGCCGGGACTGTTTCGGTTTCATACGCACAGCTTGGGTTATTTGTGTCTATAAACTTTCCCCAGGAAATGTCATTGCTCAGAAATTGCTTTTTTTTATAGCTCTGCAGACTTTGGCCCTGTTTTTATCTCACATTACCATGCATCTCAAATATTAAATGTGTCCAGTCTCGATCCAGTTGGGTCTGAAGTTGTATTCGGGTATACATCACTTACTCTGCTACTAGTCTAAAAGGCATTTCCTCTCTTCCCTTGTGTCAGTCGCTGCTGAATCCGCTGTATGAGGGCAGTCTGCCTCCTGTGTACGGCATTACGCTGCTGATGGGC
>NW_015768423.1:0-701 GCF_001515625.1 Sinocyclocheilus rhinocerous
CCAAACTTTGAAATCCCGGCATATTAATGTTGTTTAAAACCCTCAAGCACCATATTTTTCTCATTTATTCAAAAGTACCCATAATCCTCCTGTAATGCATAAAGGTTCTGTTGGGAATTTTAGAAGCAGCATTCATTGCAGTACCCCTGAACAGATTGTTGGCAACACCGATAAAATCCACAATGGGATGTCCAATCCAAGATTATACACGCCCATATGCCGGCCTCTTCTCTCCGGTGGGATGGCAGTGATAGACAGCACTCCACCTCAGTCTTTCTCTGACTGCTATACCGAAAAAGTAAGAAGTGAAAATGGCTACCTCATCTATTAAACACAAGCATGGCAGGTTGGGATAGAGAGATGGAGGTGAGGAACAGAGAGAAAGAAAGACAGTTGGAAGAAGAGAGGCTGGGGGAAAGTGAGAGACAGAAATGGAGAGGAAGCCGGAAAAAAATATATATTGAGAGGTGGAGAGAGAAATATTAGTGGGAATGGAGGCAGGTTGGCTGGTCTGTGACAGCGCTGATGGATGATATGTGTTGAATATGGCCTTTTCAAACTAAAGGTACAGGGCTACTCTCTCCGAAGATACTGGTCTAAATCATCCAGCACTTCCTGTTACTCTCACCTGCGCACACTCTCATGGGCACATCTGGTATTGCTTTGTGTGTGTGTGTGTGTGTGTGTGTGTGTGTGTGTGT
>NW_015768424.1:0-718 GCF_001515625.1 Sinocyclocheilus rhinocerous
CACATACCAAGTGCCATAAAAGTCACCAAGTTTCGTATCATTCTGCTATGATTTTTAAAAATTAAAAAAGGTAAATTTTCCAGTCAGAAATTCCCTTGCATCTTGTTTCATACCCTTTTTTTTTTTTTTTTTTTCAATAGATAGAGTCAGAAGTTGTTTCAGAGTTCAGCAATGATGAGGCAGAACATTTCAAGGAGGATTCAGAGGTGAGAAAAAAACAAATAACTATGGAATAAGATAATTGTTTATTTTTAATTACGCATTCAATTATTTATTTATTTATTTTTGCATTGTATAAAATTTATTATGGCCTAATGTGTATTTTATATAGACCACTCATTAAAAATATTATAGAATACAAATAATTGGTTTAATGTTCAGCTGTATACTTGATTTTTTTCAGCATGACACTATTCCCTTGCATCTTGTTTTATACACATTTTTTTTTTATTTTTCAATAGATAGAGTCAGAAGTTGTTTCAGAGTTCAGTCATGATGTGGCAGAAAGTTTCAAGGAGGATTTAGAGGTGAGAGTTTTCAATTACACATTCAATAGTGCTGTTTTTTGTCTACACTGTCTTGCATATGCCAAACCAAGGATTTTCCTGGATCAGGCGGATGTGGTACCATCCTGGGCTGCGATTCCCGATAACGGTGTCTCTTAGCGTGCTAAGAAGACTCTAAAGATACACCTTAACTAGGGGTATACCTTTCCTAG
>NW_015768425.1:0-718 GCF_001515625.1 Sinocyclocheilus rhinocerous
GTTTCTGTGTGTCCTATAAATAAAAAAAGATGTTAAATGAAATAAAAGTTTTTAATGAGACTCTAAGCTCCTCAAACAAATCCTAGAACCTCAAAGACAGCATTAGTTTTCTTTTTAAGCCAATTCTGTAAATGTAATGAGAAGTATTTATAATGCGTCCTCAAATGGCTCAAGATCCTTTATATCAAGTGGCCTGAAGTTTAAACGCTTGTTTAGAAACCCCATTAATCTTTTTCAGCACAATGTCAGTGAGTTGTCAACACTGTGAGACGGAAATAATCAAAACAGCCTCTGCATACAATCTTTTTTAAATTGCTGTCTGTGGCGGAACTTTCACTGTGAGAATCTCTAAAAAAAAGCTGTCAGACAAAAATGTATATCCTGTTGTAAAATGAGTGATGTGGATGGTGATTAAAAAGATCTGTCTGAGTGTTTCTGAACACCTTGACAAAGTTTTCGAGTACACGCTCTTGGAAAAATAGTTAATTTGTCTCCAAATGCTGGTGTCTGTTACAGTGGAAAGATCTTTAAAAGCCATTTTAATAATTCTGGATATGATTTGAAACCCAAACAACCATGGGTGATGACCTTTGACCCTTTTGACTGTTTTTTTTAAATTTATTTATGATGTGAGAACTTCTCTTTCATGAGCAATTTTTGCAATAGCTTAACAAAACAATGTTTTTAGTGAATGTCAAGTCAAGTCAAGTCAAGTTTA
>NW_015768426.1:0-718 GCF_001515625.1 Sinocyclocheilus rhinocerous
TCAATTGATCAGAGTGCTCCGTTTTTATGTTGTTGTTGTTATTTTTTTAAATCTGAAACTAAATTGTGTAAGTGTAGTTAGTATAGTTAGAATGTGCCACTTTAATTACAGTGCTTGTAAAGGTATTGATTTTTCTCAAACATTCTTGTTAGGGTTTGTTCTAAACCTTTAACCATAATGATTACCCCCTTGCAATTATTTCAACCTGAACCACTAAACTAAACTCCATTTAATCTTTTCTGTTAAACCTTTCCATCCTTTAAAAAAAATAAAAAAAAAATAAAAAATAAAAAATAATAAAATAAGGTTAGCTTTTAAAAGTTTTCAAATCTCTCAAGTCATTATTTGTCAGGGTGTAAAACTGTTGAGTATTTTTGCTTAAATATGACACTTAGGTATTATTTTGGGGAATTTGTTTTTACTCAAGTGTCATTTAAATGACACAAAAGAATGCACCTTTTTTGTTGTTATTTAACCTACAGAGTTGACAATATAGCAGTAGAGTGCAGCAATATGGTTCTGGAAGTAAAAATGCAATTAAAAAAATCTATAAAGAAAAGGAATTAAACAACACCATGTCAGACTTTTTATGATATATGAGGCTGAGATATACTTATGTATTAGTCGATGTGATCTACTTTTAAAGCTGCAGTCTGTAAGTTTTGCCTCTTTGTCGCCATCTTTTTCGCCATGCAATTGCAGTTACTTGCGGAATTAT
>NW_015768427.1:0-718 GCF_001515625.1 Sinocyclocheilus rhinocerous
ACAATGGAAGATTTTCAAAACAAAACAAAACAAAACAAAACAAAAAAAAACAAAATAAAACAGTTTCTTGGTCAATATCTGACCCTGGAATGGAAAAGAATAGTACATTCAAGGTACTTTTTTTTCAATCAGTTACCACATTCCCTGTAAATTGAACCTATGACCTTTCCATTAGCACCATGCTGTACCATTTGAGATGTTTCTATTTGCATTCTATCACACTGATAGAACATTCACACATTTTACTGAACATTCTAATAAAGTCAATTAGTTAGTCAGTGGAAGATTAACTAAATAGATAGCGCACAATAGAGTGAAATTAACTACAAAAAGTTCAAACTGACTTAAGAAGTTCAAACTAAATCTACTGCTTAATAAAAAAGAATGTTTGAGCAATATCAATACAGCGCTGCCTTGCAAATGAGCTGCTCTTGAAATTCGATATATACCCAATTATCAGAGTGACTGAGACTGAAATGGACAGATGGATACTTGACCCCAAAATCAGCATCATGATCTGAGGATACAGCTTCAAGTCTGTATGTTTGAAGCCCCCACAAGCAGTGGTCTGATAAAGAGACTGAATACCAATCAAATGCTCTTCTGAATCTCGTAGATGTCGGGAAGTGTGCGTGTGTGTGTGCATGCGTGTGTGTGAGATTAAAGGCTGAAGGGCCATTGTCTTGTCAGTAATAGGGTGTGTCATTTTATAATTCCT
>NW_015768428.1:0-718 GCF_001515625.1 Sinocyclocheilus rhinocerous
TGAATTATTGTCCAGCCCTATGTCCTGGTAATTTAGGTGGAGCTTCTCTATCGTAATGTCAGTGTCATTCATTCTCCAGAGTTCCAAAAGCTGTGGCGCAGTGTTCCTGTTGATTCCATAGATGAGGAAAAGATTGAAGAGTACCTGAAGAAACAGGGCATATCGTCCATGCAGGAGACAGGCCCAAAGAAAATGGTGCGTTCTGTTTCTCACACACATGCAAATAAACAAACACAAAACTCGCTCCAGATTGGCTGGTTCATGCATATTTGTGTGGGTGTAAATGGTTGACGTGATTTGTGATTGGCTGTTGCAGGCACCCATTCAGAAGAGGAAGAAACCTGGAACACAGAAAAAGAGACGGTTTAAGACTCATAATGATCATCTGAGCGGAGTACTGGAGGACTACTCTGAGGGAGTTCCCTCCAAGAAGTGACACACACATGCAGCTTTAAAGGCTCAAAGTGACAAGACTGATATCTGTGTGATGTTTGTATATCTGATCTAACGTCTTATTGCCAAATCTATAAAGACATGCAGACACGCACACACACACACACACACCCCTTAAAACTGTACTGAGTGACACGAATGTGAACGGATTGTAAATATTTCCTTTCCACTGTTATGTTTTACTTTTTGCTAGTGCTTTAAAAATGGACAATTAAGCTCTTCTTTTTTTAGATTTAAAGATTAAACAAGAGCAATCAAACCACAT
>NW_015768429.1:0-718 GCF_001515625.1 Sinocyclocheilus rhinocerous
GTGTCTTATGTAAACTTATTTAACTGTAAACTTATTTGTAAATCAACTTCTGAAAACTTAAGGCACATATTACAACTTGGCCAACTTATTTTAAGTAAACATGGAAACATTTCAGTGTTTAGACCTGGTTTATCTTTAATGCAAAAGCATGCATTCCCAGTAGATTAAGGTGAGAATCAGATATGCATGTTTTTCTTCAAGAACAGCAACTGATCAACATGCTCAAAGGTGAGCAGACTCCTCTGAGCACTGATGATGTCCCCAGCAGTTGAGAACATTCGCTCTGCTGATACACTAGTCCCTGGGACACACAAATACCTTTGTGCCAGCTTGGACAGGAGAAGGGTACCCATGTGCCTGAGATTTCCACCATTCCAATGGATTATCTGTCAGTGGTAAAGCTGGAGCCTCTTGGTATCGTTTCATCTCTTGTTCAGCTATGGAGGCAGGTGAAGGCGTGGATGTTCTGGTACTACTGCTGTTGAATGTCTGTCCAAGGAGATAAGCAAGCGCAGATATCCTCCTCTTTGGGCTGTGTGCAGTGGAAAGATCTTTTCCAGGCTCACTGTAGTCTTATCATCCACTCAGCAGCATACATGGTGCTTCCTTCCTGGTCAGGAGGAGGAGTGCTCTGAAATCTGTTGTCCATTAAGTCTGCAGCCTCCTGGAAGAAAACAGTGGGACACCTGTTGAGCTGTTGCATTATTATTTAAAAAAA
>NW_015768430.1:0-718 GCF_001515625.1 Sinocyclocheilus rhinocerous
ATTATAAATAAATTAAAATAAAGCAAAATAAATGAATTATATATTCTTAAAATATTAAGAAACATTTCTTAAAATAAAAAAAATGGCAACACTTTATTTTACGGATCAATTCTCATTATTATCTAATTGCTTATCATGCAAATTATAGCATATTGGCTATTTATTGGTACTTATAAAGCAATAATTATGAATTATTATTATAAAGCCGATATTAATGCCTTATTCTTTGTGACCATATTTTAGATCCCTGAATCCTAAATTTAACAACTACCTTACTAACTATTAAGCAGCAAATTAGGAGATTATTGAGGCAAAAAACATAGTTAATAGGTTGTTAATATTGAGAATTGGACCTTAACATAAAATGTAACCTAAAAAGAATACTTCTAAAACATTTTTTAATCTTAGTTCCTGTTAATTTCAATATTCACTAATACATTATTAAAATAAAATGTTAGTCAAAATTATCTGTTAATATTATTTAATGGACTTGAGCTGACTTTTTTTTTTTCTCAAACTAACCTGGACAAAGATTAATAAATACTGTAGCAAATGAATTTCTCACTGCTTGTTAATTTTAGTTAACACATTAACTAATGTTAACTAATGGGACCTACGAGACAAAGTGCAGTAAACAGTAAAACTATTTTTACTACAAACTGTCACGTTTCTATTGTGTTTTGGTTTGGTTTCTCTGCGTTCCAGTTTGCCTGTGTTC
>NW_015768431.1:0-718 GCF_001515625.1 Sinocyclocheilus rhinocerous
ACTTTTTAAACTCCAGTGAATTGCCCACCTAGGCAACATTTTAGGCAACATGGGCGTAGTGTTCTCCATCACAAAGGCTGTTCCAAACAACAAAGAGCCCAAATATATTGCCACATTTTACACTAAATCAAAGGCATAATTGCATGTATTCTGTGTGGAAAAGGCAATCCCAGAATGCATTGCAGCAAGTTTATTGAACAGTCCAAGATGATGGACGGATTGAAGGGTATGAATAAAATGAATTCGATGTAATTAAAAGTGAATTATTTCACATGTTTTTGTGCTTATTTGCATATTCAGCTATTAGCATAGCAATATGCTAACATTAGATTCTACTGTAAACGTGAGTTGATTGTGTGGTTGGTTTAAAAGCACAATTTATGTATGCATGAAAATGACTGTAAACATTAGAGTACTGAGCTGGCAGCTTAGCAATTGCAAACATTATTCGATCACATGGTTGCGTAAGGAAAGCCATTTATGTGTGCATGACAATGACTGCTAACATTGCTTAATGGTGGATATTGGGCTGTTAGCTTAGCAACATGCTAACCTCAAATTTTATCGGAAACAATTATCAAAGCTTTCTATTGCATGGCTGTGTAAAAAGTGCAACTTATGTGTGCATGAGAATGATCGTTAACTTTGCTTGATGTTAAAGTATTAAGCTGTTAGCTTGGCAACTTGCTAAAATCAGAATCTATTGGAATCAATTGCA
>NW_015768432.1:0-718 GCF_001515625.1 Sinocyclocheilus rhinocerous
TCCACTAGATGTCGCTACGCTATAATGAAATATTGCCTTTTTAACAGTCCAAATATCAGCAAAGACAAAATACAAGCGCTTATGTAGTGCAGAATTACATTGTTGCGTTTGTATAAAGCTAATATTATTACATAGCGTACAATACTATTAAAATATTTGTTGTACTTTAATGAATGAAAAAGAATTTGAGGTACAATAATAAAGTAACCGAATTTATCTTTTGTGAGAATCCATATACTATTACACATGATAACTTATTAGCTACTATATTTATTACTGTAGAGTCTATTTAATAGCAAAAAGTAGGCTACAGAATGCAAAAACCTGTGAGCACCTGTTTGACCCAAGTTTACTCTTCTGATAAGGTTTTATTTATCCATAAATCCAATTTCAATTGGTGTTTAACTCATCCCACTTGTAAAATCTCATAAACACATTCACAAATAATAGCCAATGTAAAGTTCATTCGAATCTTTCAGCGGGATATTTAAAAGTCATGAAAATACATGAAGGTCATACATAATTGTTTCTTGCTGTGTTTACAGTATCTTCAAAAGGCTGAGATTGTTGCACTGAAGGCCAGTTGGGGCCCCCTAGTGAGCTTCGATAAGAATAGGTCGAGAACTAACGGTTTCTAATAAATAATCCTGCAGTACCGGAGACTGCAGTTTCAGGGAGAAGCACCCGGCTGCAGCCTGCAGATCGAGGCGGGGCTGCA
>NW_015768433.1:0-718 GCF_001515625.1 Sinocyclocheilus rhinocerous
ATATATAGAGCGTTAGAACAAAAGACACAGAATGACAGAATGATGATAGATATAAATCTTCCTGAAGAATAAATCTCGTGAAAATTTGCCTCAAGATGGTTGTTAAAAGACACAGGGTACAAAGATAGAATGCTGCAGCAACCCAAATGAATCACAACATGGGAAACAAAAGCACAACTGCCAAAAGCTCAATCTCCTATTATATGTTTGTTTTTTGTTTTTTTACAATTCCTGGCAACAAGCAAGACACTCAAAGAGCGAAAGCACTTTTATTAGAGAATTGTGGGTAATGGTAAAATCAGTCAGCCTCAACGCTGAACTGAGTAGGCTGTGATTCTGACAGAGATCAGTAAGGTAATGGGCCACACTAAACCTGTCAACATAGCTAATCCAATACACTCCTCTGTGTTTCACTGACTGTGGAACAGTACACCATTACTTTCAGCCACACGGCAGCTAGAAAACAACAGTCAGGACATAATGAGGCAGGGGCGAAATGAAATGTGATGGAACTGCAGGAGGCAGTGATTTATTCTGCCATGAGGAAATTAACATACTGTTCATCCACTGCTGACCACACTAGACTTGATAGTTTTTACTTAGCTGTAGTAAATGTATACACATTTAAATGGACAGTTTATCCAAAACTAAATTTAATCTCCCTCATGTCGTTCCAATCCTGTGTTCCATTTTTTTTTTTTTTTTTTTACACAAAACA
>NW_015768434.1:0-717 GCF_001515625.1 Sinocyclocheilus rhinocerous
ACACAGCCTAATTTTCATTTTTGGGTGAACTAACCCTTTAAGATGGTTTCCCATTTTTGACCATTTTGATCCCTACTCTTGTTTTTGTTCATTTAATTTACTTGGAACGTTAAGTAATTTTACTAAACAATAATGTAATATGGGTTAATTTAACTGTTTTTATAAAGCACATTTAAGTTCTGTATTATTGAAGAAAAAATACTGTTTTTATAAATTTTTACATCAAATTTTTATATATAATTTGTAAAAAAAAAAATACAAGTACTTTTAAACCTACATTTAATGTCTAACACCAATTAATTTATCAAAATGTGTATTTTAGTCAAAATTATTACAATCCTAATATATATGCGATTAATCAATAAACAAATGTACTGATTTTGTTTTGTTGCTGCAGCCCCACTTAGATACTTGAATGATTTGTTTTGTTAGATGATATTTGTGATTATTTTGGAGTGAAGATTGCCATGTACTTCGCCTGGCTGGGTTTCTACACCACTTCCATGTTGTATCCAGCTGTTATTGGCTTTGTATTGTGGATGCTCACAGAATCAGATCAGGTATCTGACCACTTAAACAGCATAAAAGTGACTTATCCACTATGTTCCAAGAGTTGCTACTATTGTTCGTTTGATTGATATTTCTGTCGCTATGTTCTTAGACCAGCAGGGATATCTGCTGTGTGGTGTTTGCTCTCTTTAATGTGGTGTGGGCCAC
>NW_015768435.1:0-718 GCF_001515625.1 Sinocyclocheilus rhinocerous
ATATATATATATAATATTTTGCAAAATACTTAAAATATATTGTTTCTGTATATGTAATCAACAACTTTAAATGAATAGCTTTATATTTCACCATCGTTTTTAATTCACAATGCTTATATAGGTATTTCCCTCACTATATTCTCTAAGTACATGGTCTTCTACCTTTCTTTTTATTTTTGTCTGATTTTGTAACACTTTTTTGCTTCAAATAAAAAATTGTATTGTTGTGATTCACCCCATTGCTGTTTGGCCTGCTTCATGGTTCATAACACTTTACCAAAGACTTAAAAAAAAATCCATATTGCTGAAAAAGTGCACTAATGCACTCTATTGCGGTTTCTTGGAGACTGCACTGTTATTGGACACTTTCACTGATGAAATATATATTAATCATGGTTGATGGTGAATAGTGAATTTCTACACTGGCATCAGTAATTGACAACTTATGTGTGATGCTGCATCCACACCACTAGGTGTCAGTGTATGTCCATGACTAGCCCTCATGCTGGTGCACACACCGTGTGCATGGATAAATAAATATGATCAACATTGTCAAATGATTGTATTTGTATTTTTAATAAACACATAGCAGCACCCTGACAACTTCCCACAACACCACAGCATCATAATGATTAGTTCTGCATTGGCAAAGACCACTCATGTTTTCTTCAGGAACTGTAATAATCAAGGTGTTTTTGTTCTTCAGGGACTCATATTG
>NW_015768436.1:0-718 GCF_001515625.1 Sinocyclocheilus rhinocerous
TCTCTTCATTTAACATCTGTCAGCATCTGTCTTTCACAGTTTCTTCCACCCTCCAAACTTCCTCCTGTTCCCTTCCTATAAATTGTCTTTCTACAAATTAACTACAGATTTCCATTTTTATCTTTTCTTCATCTTTTCCATTCTTTTTAATTGATCTCTTTATGTAACACTGTTTATGAAGTACAACAAATTACCTTATTGTTGAACTGTATATGCATTTATATAATGCATTAAAGGAATTGTTTACCCAAAAATGTACATTCTGTCATCATTTACTTACCCTCATGTTGTTCCAAACCTACATGAACACACAAGGAGAAATTTAGCTGAATTTCCACACTGCTCTTTTTCATACAAATGTGACCAGGGACTGTAAAACTTCAAAATGAATTGAAAAAGCTGTTGAATATACTATGCAAGTCATAAAAATCCCTTTTATGATACATTTTTGAAACTCGGCAGCATCCATCCATAATGTAATTTCATGGTATGAAAAAGAGCTACAGTACATTAAATATTCTCCCTTTGTCTTCAATGGAAGGAAAAACGCTGTACACGTTTGGAACATGAGGTTAAGCAAATGATGACAGAATTTTCTCTTTGGGCTCTGATGTTGTGCTTCATACTCCGTGTGTTCATGCGTTCCTCTCTCTCTCTGCATGCATCAACACCCGTGTTGCGTGTGCTGCGTTGTGTGTTGCAGCCGTCCCCGTGCATG
>NW_015768437.1:0-718 GCF_001515625.1 Sinocyclocheilus rhinocerous
TTAGTTTTTTCTCTACAGGGTGCAACGTTTGGAGTACTTGATGACAATCCCGTAAATGATGGGCTAGGGCGTCCGAGATGGGACCTTTGAGAATAGTGAAGCATAGCGGGCAGAGTGTTTTCCCAACTTCTTTCTTTTGCGACACAGAAGACTGGGACATGTTTCGGACCACAGAATCAGATTGCGTATCTGGCTGCTTTACAGCCATCTTTGCAGGCTTAGCCATGGCGCTGTTCTGTGGTGGTTGATTGCCAGCTAAAGAGGCTTCAGGGGTCTCCTTCATATTGTAGGTGGTTACAATAAGCTGAACATTTTTGGGATTTCCTTGCTGAAGTGTCAGATCGAATGTTAGAGGAGAACCAGTTGGCGGATCCCCTGGTTCGTTAGGGTGCGCCAGACGCTTGTGTGCTACAATTTTCTCAACTTCATGAAATGTGGAATGACATTGTGGGCATGACAGCCCATGCACTAGCATATGGTTCAACAAAGAGTCGCTGGGTAGGTAACGGTTACAGTACAGACACTTGCTAGTAAAGTTGTGAATCTTCATGATGTATTTAGCCATCGCCCTCACCTTCTCCGCCTGATGTTCCTTTTCAAAGTGAGCACTATATGTGCTTTCAGGGAAAAGTTCATTGCAGATGGTGCAAATCTTCCACTTTTGTGTTTGTGAGGTGTTCAGAGCATTGGCTGAAGCTTTCTTGGCCTGCAGTGACGT
>NW_015768438.1:0-718 GCF_001515625.1 Sinocyclocheilus rhinocerous
ATTAAACCAGGGTGTTTCCAACCAGTCTGTGTAGTTCTTAACACCGCAACTGTAACAAAAAAGTGAAACAATCTGATTTTGCCAAAAAACACATAGAAATCCTGGAGATTTCTGTGCAAATACCTCACGCTGAAGGGCATTCACTGCTTTGGTATCAGGATCTTGGCTGTTACCACTGTAGTTCTGAAACACATCTTTAAGGGGAGCCAAGTCTACATCAAGCTAAAAAAAAAAAAAAGATGTTTAATGTCAAAACCATTTCGGTGAAATACACTTCACTTTTATATAGCCAAATAACATAAAATTCCTATTACCTTCCCTTTATTAGTATATGCCAATGCCGCAGTAGTACCCACAATGCACCACACAATAATGAGAAGATACACAAACTGAAAGACAAGAAATATACAAATATGAACACCACAGTGGATTTTTTCATCTTACCAACCCGTGTCCACATGAAGGTTTTTTGTTGGACACCACACAGCCAATGCATCCACTGATGAAGAGGATGACTCCTCCAACAACAGCCAGCAGTGCAGGGAGAATTATATAAAAGCTGCTAAAGAACACACCGTAAACTAGGTATTTATGCAGCAAGAATGAACCACCTAGGCCTGTAATTCCAGCCAGCTGTAAAAAGTGGAGAATGAAGGAGTTAAAAACCAGAGGAACTAAAACAGTGCATGTATTTCATAAATGTCATCTTGTCATGTGC
>NW_015768439.1:0-718 GCF_001515625.1 Sinocyclocheilus rhinocerous
ATATGACCCCTTTAAAATCACCCAGCATAATCACAATAGGAGACATGGAGCATAAAATAGTTAAGAGCTCTAAAAGTTAATTAAAAAATTTAGAGTTTGTCTTAGGAGGTCGAAATAAAGTAGCAATGATGATAGGTGTTGAAGCATTAATCTTAAGAACAATAGATTCAAATGAAGTAGATGCTGGCACAGTTACATGAGTTACTCTCCACTTCTCTTCGTTCATAATCGCAAGTCCCCCTCCCCGACCAGACTGTCTTTTATTTGTTCAGGATCGTCTGATAATAATAAAAATAACATATTTCCCCAGGTATAGGCTACATGATGATTTGATTACTATTAAGAGATTCTTCTATTACCTTCCTTTTATCTGTATGTTTGCACATTTCGGTGTGTTGGCACACCGTGACCCCTAAAAAAAAAAAAAGTGCATGACGCCCCTTACAATAGTCACCACAACAAGAAGTAATTATTACAAAAAGAACACCAGACTACTTATCTGCATTTACAACAGAGTTGATTGCTATTGTCATAGCTTTAAATTGGTTGGAAGAGAGACAGATTAAGAAAGCAGTTTTATGCTCAGATTCACTGGCGGCTTTAAGAAGTATTCCATCGGGTCAATCAAATTGCAGACAAGATGCATCTGATATATAGACTTCATGCTCATAGTAGGGTTGTTTCATTTTTATGGGTCCCAGCACATGTTGGAATAGAT
>NW_015768440.1:0-718 GCF_001515625.1 Sinocyclocheilus rhinocerous
ATTGTAATTGCGATTAGAAATTTGATTAATTGTGCAGCCCTAATGGAAGTACTACGATACTAATGAAAATGCTATAATTATTTAAGACTATACTTGTATGAATTAATGACTCAATCATTTACAAGTTTGCATTTTGTTACAGCATAACCTGTCCAATGATAATTTCTCTTTGTATGCATTAGTCCCTCAACTATTCAAGTTTTTTTTTGTTTTGCTTTATGCATTTTTTTCCCACAGCAGTTATTTTTTTTATGTTTGTGCTTTGAGAAAGCAAAAGCATCAAAATAAATACAGAAAGAAAAAAAAATGATATTTGGGGTTTAAACAACATTGGACCAGGACTCCACTGACTTTCATTGTATACATTTAAAAATAAAAAAAGAACAAGAAAAAAATCCTTTTGTGTTACATAGAAAAAGAAAGTCATAGAGGTTTGGAACGACTACACATAATTAACAGTGATGACAAAAACAACAACAACAGCAGCACAAATAAAGTCAGTAAACAGCACAACAATAATCCTAAAACAGCAACCCGCTAAATGTATTTATGCTGCAATGCAATCTGACTATTAACAAATCAGCAATATGCAGTTGTTAGTTCAGACAATTTCGTTAGACTAATTGAAACACTTAAAGAATATTGTTGGTCTAACGTGTTTTACAGTAGATTCAAAGTAATCCGCATTTCCAAACTCCCACTGCGCTGAATAAATGTA
>NW_015768441.1:0-718 GCF_001515625.1 Sinocyclocheilus rhinocerous
AGAGGCTCTAATTGAATTTGAAAGGGGTGCCATTTTCTTCATGCAGCGAAAGAGTTTCGTTTGTGGGCGGGAAGCGTTGGCCTGTATTTATTTACTCTCTGTTTTAAGTACCTCTTCAATCTATTTAAATGGAAGAGGGAAGGTTGAGAACCTTTAAACAGGGAACAAAACATGCTATTCTCCTCTTCTGTTTGTTTCTGTTTTGTTCTTGGATATCTCTTGTTAGTCTGACTGCTCTAGCAGTTGTCCATTTGTTTTACGAACATTACATTCTGTCCCTGCTGGTTCAGGAAGTACTTTTGCAGTTGGAACATATAGTTGGATTTGATAAAAGACCTTTTGGGAAACCCAATTTAGAGGCCTTTATTTCTGTATATCATTGAAGTAAATGTGAGTAAACTCCAAAACAAACTGGATCGTTCCATGTCAAATCAACCAGAAACTTCACCCACTTAAAAATGTTTTTAACATAAATAAAAAAATATAAACATAAATAGTGATAAAAGCCAAAATATTAATGTAATTGAAGCATATTTACTAAATAATCCACTTTTTTGTGGAGGGGGGTCAAAATGACAATTTTCACTTGAGATTTGGAGCCAAATTACAGGAAGAAAAAATGATAGGAAGGAAGATGGCAGCATCATTATTTTATTTTTGCACAGAGATTACTTCAGTAATACCTGTTGCATTATATGCCAATGGTGACAGTTTTTTT
>NW_015768442.1:0-718 GCF_001515625.1 Sinocyclocheilus rhinocerous
ATGTGCTTGAAAATGCATAAACTACATGAAGTTTTTATTCGACTAATAAATACATTACTGTTTAGGGTCTGTATGATTTTTTGAAAGAAGTCTAAATTATGTTTTGCTAAGACCATGTATTCAATCAAAAATATATTAAAGTCAGTAATATTGTTAAGTCAGTATTACATGATCCTTCAGAAATTATTTTAATATTCTGATTTGGTGCTCAAGAGACATTTCTTATTTCTATCAGTTTTGAGAGCATCTGTTTTTTTTTTATTTTTAAGAAAAACCATGACACATTTTTTTCAGGATAAATAGAAAGTTTAAAAGAACAGCATTTAAAAAAAATGGAAATCTTTTATTATAACTAGGGATGTCACGATACCAAAAATCTAGTAGCGGTACAGATACCACTAAAAGTACACGATACTTGACACCAAGTCGATACCACAGGAAAAAAATAACAATAATGCTTAAACATTACCTCCTTTATTTAACATTACAAAAACACAACATTAGTGGCACATGGCCTTCAAATTAACACACACACAAACCGCAAGCACTCACGCATGCACACACGCGCACACACACATGCACACACACACGCACGCACGCACACATACATATACTCTGAATGCAAGCATTAACTTCCAACCAACTAACAACCAAACTATGTTATAGACTTTTCATGAAGACCCTAAAGAATCATATCAGCTTGTGGAAAATGGGCATC
>NW_015768443.1:0-718 GCF_001515625.1 Sinocyclocheilus rhinocerous
ACTGTGATTCTTATATAAGGTCTATATTATTTAGGTCAACATAACGCACTTTGGGCTCTTGCTTACATCCTTCAGACTTTGTGTTAAAGCATGTCTTCTAACATATCTCAAGTAATATGTAGAATTATAGAAATATAAACCAAGGCACAATAAAGAGCTATAAGCTATCCTTCATTTTGCCTGCAACAGATCTTTGTCAAACCCAACAGTTTTGTGACATGATAGTTAAACTGAGACACAAAGCTTGGACTGTTTGAGGGCCATATGGTGTGATTCTGCACCTGCTGTGAGATCTAAAAGAATAAGATCGATTTATATCAGCTTGCT
The DNA here is from genome assembly GCF_001515625.1 of Sinocyclocheilus rhinocerous. NCBI lineage: Eukaryota > Metazoa > Chordata > Actinopteri > Cypriniformes > Cyprinidae > Sinocyclocheilus > Sinocyclocheilus rhinocerous. Next base: position 328 of record NW_015768443.1, read on the forward strand.
TATTTGTTTAAAGGAGGTGTAGAGAAGGTACAGGGACTGCTGGTTCTTCTCAATAATTAATCTAGGAAACTATGTGGCACACCAGCAGCTGTTCTCCTGGAAGACTGACTGTAGACACAGAGATAAATAAATACATTTTGATGTTCTACAGAACTACTGGGTGTGGAAAGAAAACCTTTTTGAACACAGCTATTATATAAAATACCACTGGAGCACTTTAAACATTAAACTTAAAAGAGGACAAGTCTTTTAAACCATGTTTATTTTATACTTTAATTTAAGCATAGTTTTCTTTCAAATAAAATACAGCAGTACTGTACATTGGTATGTTGACTTCATGCATTTTAGAAGTGATATGGCCATTATCTGGATTAAGCTACAGAGTCATACT
>NW_015768444.1:0-718 GCF_001515625.1 Sinocyclocheilus rhinocerous
TTCCAAAACCTAGTTTGATGTAGGTGGTTGACCAGTGTAACTACCAGCTGGTCAGACAGAGAACGACTGAGTAGTTAATCTGGGTCAAACTGATTGGAGTTGGTAGACAACTTTGCTAAAGCAGTGGAGATATTAATCTGATTAACTACATTCCAAAAATCAGTTTGATTTGGGTGGCTAACCAGCAGAACTACCAGCAGGTTGGACCAAGGACAACTTGGGAGGTCATCTTGGTCATCTTGAGTAGGATTGGTAGACCCCCTTGGCTAAGCAAGTGGGAAATATGTTGAGTTGATTAATGTCTCAGGTTATGCATGTAACCATGGTTCCCTGAGAGAAGAACGAGACACTGCGTCATCTAGCAGTCACTATGGGGAACACCTTCAGTATGGCCTGTGTCTGGAGCACATGTCTGAACACGACAATAACATTGGCCGGCGACAACCTATGACGTCACTACCAGTGTGACCATAGTATAAAAGGGCACCAGGGGAATACATCATCCACTCCTTCGTCTGCATTAATGAAGCATTCGTCCTGAGGCATGGCAAGAAAAGAGGATGCAGTGTCTCATTCCCCTCTCAGGGAGCCATGGTTACACACGTAACCTGATATGTTCCCTTTCGAGGGAACTCAAACTGCGTCCTGTAGCAGTTGCTATGAGGAACGGAATACCCACGCTGCCATGCTGAGGGAAGTGCATGCCATATTCTCTGAG
>NW_015768445.1:0-717 GCF_001515625.1 Sinocyclocheilus rhinocerous
AAGAGAGGTCTGGGGTCGTGACAGAGCCTAAATCACACCTGTAAGAATACAAGTTAAATCCATCTGTGACAACATCAGGTGTGGATTCCCGTACTTGTCTAGATCTTCTGAATATTAAATCCTGATTCCAAAAGGGAGAAGGGGTTTTAAAAATGGGTTCGGATGACTGTTCATTTGGTACAGAATCCCATTTTTCTAAGACTGAGGAGGAACTCGTATTTTTTGCCATGAGCACAACAAAGATTGTGCAGTATCACATTTGACATAAATGCTGTGCTGTCCTCTTCTTTCTCTGTTTAAAACTACTTAGTTGTGGAGAAATTTCAATAACATTGCATTATTTATGGCGGAAATTTGCTTATTGGGAAGAATGAGACCATTTGAGATGTTTTCAGAAAACACTGTGAAGGTATTTTGAGGGCATCAGCACTTGCTGGACGATTAGAGTTTAGCTGAGCGCACAAGGGTCTAATAGCTCTTTGAGTAGCTGTGATGGGTAAAATTATTAAGGATTCAAAGGAGACTTGTGGAGTCACACTGACTGCACTGTTGGGTGGTTCCAGTGCTAAGAATTTCTGAAAAAAAAAGAAGAGTAAATTAGCTTATGTTGTGGTAGATCTGTTTGTAGTGAAACTCATCTTTAGGCAGCAATTACAATGTTTAATTCTTAAACTACACACACACACACACACACACACGCACACACACACACACACA
>NW_015768446.1:0-718 GCF_001515625.1 Sinocyclocheilus rhinocerous
AGCGCGCAATGTGTTGCGCATAATACACGACCCAACTTGGATAAAACAGAGCGTTCAAAATCTCATCTCTCACATCAAAGCATGAATTTATTCTAAAAAGGCAGCAAATATAAACTCCTCTCTCCCTAATGATCTCTAGCTCTCTCTCTCTCCCTCTCTCTCTTTCTCTCTGGAGTCGTGGACAGATGCTTGTACATAATTACGTTGTCAGTGCTCGTTATTTGGAAGAGGAAAGCTGTACTGACAGTTTCTGGGTCCATGTGTTTTTTTTGTTGTCTTTTTTTGTCCTTGCTGTTCACTCAATTTTGACAGCATAATGCCGACAGAAATATCATTGATTATTCAAAAGATCTATAGACCTCGCGTCCATTATGTGCAGTAAAGCAGGCCTTCCATTCATCTGCGCACTTTCTTGCAATATACACGCCGCATTTGGATTAAAGTCCCAAAAGAAGAGGAGGAGGAAGACGAGGGTTATAGATTGAGGAGGAGAAGCAGCAGGCTGATTACGAGGTGTCAAAATTGCCAGGAGCAAAAAGGTGAAAGCAATCAGGGGTGAGAAGAGTGCAGCATTCGTGAGGGGCAACTAATTATCCAATTCATTTGTGGAGAGCAGCATTTGAGGCTGAACGCTGACAGATTGGTGCGGAGGAGAGGGGAGGTGTTAGAACAATGGAACCCGGCTCACCCTCATTATTGCCGCATGCTAATCAGACGC
>NW_015768447.1:0-718 GCF_001515625.1 Sinocyclocheilus rhinocerous
AACCGAAAGCTGAGGTTATCCACTCGCTTATCCTCAAACATACCCAGATATGTCACATAACCTGCTTTTTGAAATACCCCCCAGGTTTTGTTTCACCAAAACATAAGAGCCTAGGCAAAAACCTGACTTGGAATAATAGACAAACTGGACTGGAGTTGTGTAGTCTGGTTGCTTCAGCACTAATGTGATTGGCTGCTATGATTAGATGGAGCCGTTTAGCTTCTGAACACACTCTCTGGCACTACCACGTGAGCTAGTGTCAGGTCATCGTCACTAAATGAAACTGGATACAGGTTCAGAGATAGCAGTTCAGTGCTGCTTTCTCTGCTTGCATATGAGTGATTGTTTGTGACAGTGAACATGTTTAGCCTCTGATGTGAATGCATATTTACTGGATTTGCTGCCCCAGTTCACGTCCACATGGCTATTACGGGGAGCGTCATACATTTCGATACATTCTTTTTGTGTGGTGGATGGTAAGAATGATTTCCCTGTGTGACTGATAAAAATAGCACATAAACACACTGTTGTCTGTGTACAAGGGCCAAAATTAACACTCGCCAATCCCCAAATCAGTACTGCCCAGTAACCCAGGGAACTACAGCATAGGGCTTAAATTAAATTATATTTTGTATATAAATGATTAAAATATTATTATTATATCACCAATAGCACACTGTAAAACCCGATAAGTTCAGAATACTCAACATTTTTGTGG
>NW_015768448.1:0-718 GCF_001515625.1 Sinocyclocheilus rhinocerous
TCTGACATGCCCTAATATTATCAAGCACAATAAATAAATAAATAAATAAAATATTAAAAATAAAAAGGCTGCCAACAACCAATCAAAACTTAACAGCCAGTACATTCTCTTGTGATTTAACAATGGCCACAAAACTGAATTCATATATGTAGGGTGTCTATATGATGCTGTGTCTATACGAATCTACATGAGCATAACTGAAACAATCTCAAATCAGAAACAAACCAAATTAGCTAAATTTGTAATGCAAGCGGTGCTATATCTACATCAAAGATATGCAAAGATTTGCCACCTAAACAACTGCGGGTACAGCATTTACAGCATCTGTTTTTTTTTTTGTTTGTTTGTTTTATTTATTTATTTTTTATTATTTATTTTTAAATTTTTGCTGTTTTGGTTTTCCACACATGCTTTAACCCTAATAATTGCATCTTGTCACTGTTTTAATGTTTCTGGATGTGTAGATTAGATGACGTTACATTTCAAAAAGAATATTTTAGCATTTTGAAAATGTTATATTTTAAAAGAAAACACATTTTCTAAATAATACACTGATAAAACAGGTTTTATTATGAACGGTGAAATGTTGGAAATGTACATTTGTTTTAAAATAAAATAGGTTCTGTATAAAATGCAATGCAATTCATTTATATTTTTACTGTATAAACTAAACTAATGATAATGAATAATGAATTGAATTTAAATATTTTAAAATATA
>NW_015768449.1:0-718 GCF_001515625.1 Sinocyclocheilus rhinocerous
GTAGTTGAGACGGCGGGCAAACTCAGGGCAGTACCACACCAGTAGTTCCTGATCTGCAGGAATGGCCTTCACGGTGTAGAAATAGATGTTCATGCCATTTTGGCAGGCAGCAAGGTTCTGTTCCTGCTGGGAATGTGCTGGATTCACATAACGCATCCAGTTACTCTTCTCCTCGACCAGTCCGTCCACAAAATGATGGAACTCTCCATTTGAGTATATCTAGAAAATACAATGAAGAAAATTAAGACCAGATCTTTTTTTATTAGAATAACTTTCGTTTTCTTTATTACAATGTTCTATTCTCTAGTCCTCCAGTGTAGTTCTCACGTCTTTGAGACAGACAAGTGGGGTTTGCTCTTATAAAGTCTCACAGTGAGTCAGCAAACGCCCCCACACTAATATGCACAGTCTCAGAGTATCTCCATCCAGTTCTCTGATGCATTCTTAGGTCTCGTCTGAGGTATGGTAGGGGGACGCCTGTCTCAGTATCTTGTTTATACTAAGCTTGCAAGTTCCAGGAACACTTTCAAGACGTCACAAACAAGGTTTCCCTCAGAAACGTCAACACTACACTTCCTCTAGCACTTTTTCTCTATGCTTGAAAAGCTAACCAGTGACTCTGTAATCACCTGCCCTGCATCATATGGTAAAGGACTGACAGTAACACAGGAAAAATGATATCAGTGCTGTGACTAGTAGGTAAAGACCAGAGTTGTTC
>NW_015768450.1:0-718 GCF_001515625.1 Sinocyclocheilus rhinocerous
AATAAAATAAATAAAGAGGTATAAATATGGTTATATTGCAAATTGAAAATTCAACACATTGGTTACAGAATTTAAAATTATAATTAAATTTACAATAATTAAGCAATTGAATGAATGAATGAAAAATATTTACAACATAAACATGCTATTTTAAAAGACTTCAATATTGAATAACTTACTTTTCAGATTAAACTTGGCAAGTTAGTCCATATATTAATTTAATTAACTGAATTAGTCAAAAAATCAAATAAATAGATGTATAAAAACGACAATGCGTCAATCTGAAAATTAAATGCATTGACTACAGAATTTAAAATCTTAATTGACTTTGACTAAATTTGCAGTACATTTATTGATTGAGTTAAAAAACTGGATTATAATTTAGTCTACAATAACTAAGCAATTTTATTTTGTTTAAAAAAAACAACAACAACTGCGGAAGTTACCTAAAAAGTTGTATCAACCTTTAAAAACGTGACCAAATTTCAGTGTTTCAGCATTATAACCGAATCAAACTGTTGTCAGAGCAAATATTTACACTACAAAAAAAATCTGTATCTCTGGAAGAGACACTTGCAACTGCAGAGAGGTTTTACCTTTTGTTTTTGAAGCCAGTGGTTGTGAGGGTATGTTTTCTCTCTCTCTGCCTGTAGTTGGCCTGGGGCCCTGCCTCCCCATGGCCCCTGACAGTGCAGTAATATTATCTGAGTGCAGTGGC
>NW_015768451.1:0-718 GCF_001515625.1 Sinocyclocheilus rhinocerous
CTAATAAGCAACTAGTTAAGATACCCTAAAATAAAGTGTTACCCAAAAGTTAGTGAATAGTGTAATATGCGTCCTTGCTAAATACAAGTTTTATTTTTATTATTGAACTTTTATTAAATAATTTTTTACCGGTAGTGTAAGAGTGCTTGAAGTTGAATAAACAATAATTACATTTGGTATAAGTGAAGTACAAATAGATTACAGTAGTCTTTAAAACATTCTGGTACCAAGTTATGGCCATTCTTCAATTAGATATACATGTATTCTGAGCTTCATTATTAAAGGTTAAGATTTTTGTAAAAACCCTAACATACTGTAACTATGAACAATAATACAGTTTTTGTAAAAACCCTAACATACTGTAACTATGAACAATACTAATATGAAAGAAAGAAAAACAAATATGAGAAACTTACTCCTTCGTTTGCCCACGTCTCCCTTAGAAGTGGCAGCTTCATTCAGAAGGACCATTCCCATGGTGATGGCTGCATCTGAGATGGGAGTCAAGGAATGACTTCGGCCATGGATGTGGAATATCCATAATCCACAATAAACACCCAGGACCTGATACAATGTTTACAGAGTACCTGTAAAATTACTGATCGGGCTGGCAAAACATAGCTGTAGCACACCTGGAAATTTCAATTACTGTGAACACAATGGAAACAAGACACTCTTCAACTCTGAGCACACTTCACTCAGCTGGGAGGTCTCCTCT
>NW_015768452.1:0-718 GCF_001515625.1 Sinocyclocheilus rhinocerous
ACATGAATTTGTGCATTTTAATGTGTTTGAAAGACAAAAGCCTTCAAAGACATATTACAACATGGTTAAATAACCTACTGAGTGATAATTCAAATACAAATTAATTTGTTCATCAGTATTTGATGCAATGTTGAAACACTTCTTAAACCTAAAATTATTTTTGTAAATCAAGTGGCCAAATGCTATGTGACTGGTCTTTTCTGCGAATGTCCACAAAACTGGAAGCATTACAGGTGTATATACTAAAAAAGAACATTTAATATATGAAATTAGGGATGAATTAGGGAGAATCAATAAATTATAAATAATTTATTGGTGTAGTGTGAATAATGCATAATCATGAAATCAATAAAAAGTAACTGTAGTCTGATTATGATTACAAGTATTTTAAAATATAATTTAATCTAATTGCAAGTATTTCATTTTTGGAATCTGATTACGTAAAAATTATATATATACAACAATAGTGATTGTTGTAGTAAGTCACTGAATCATTCACTCAACCGATTCCTTTAAAAATTAATCCAGGGACAAAAACACTACTACATGTTGCTCACAGATGCACAACAGTTCCGATGCTAAAAAAGTTTGGCAAAAAAAAAAGACGATACAAATGAAATAAAATACAAAATTAACTTATTTAATGAAAGCAATATAATTATATGTATTGTTATTTGATTCCCTTTCATGGGAACTTCGAACTGCGTCCTCTAGGGGT
>NW_015768453.1:0-718 GCF_001515625.1 Sinocyclocheilus rhinocerous
GCGGCAGCAGAAGATCGTACACGGGCTCGCCGCACACCTGCAGCAAACAGGACGGCGGGACGGTGGCGAAGATTGCGCAATCCTGCAGCAGGTATCGCGTGACTTCTGTTCCCAGACGCTGGTTGATCCGCTTCCACAGCTCGCTGGTGCTGATGGAGGCGGCCGTCTGCGAAACGTCGCCGTGGAAACGGAAGGGGTCCGAACAGGCCGCCACGTTGCTGCACTGATAGCCGAATCCCAGCACGTTCCTCAGTTTCTTCCGCTTGATGTGGTTTAGCGTGAACGCTAAAACTTCCGGCAGCGTGCTGAGCTGAAATCAAACATTGAACGAAATCTTACGGCCATTTTTTATGTTTAAATATTTGTTTTCTTTTAACAATTTTTACTAAATTAGACCAAAACTAACATAGAACATTGTATAGAAACTATGTTTCTGCCACAGAATAAAAAACAAATTAAAATAAAAATATTAAAAAGTAATTGCAACTTTTTATCTCACAATTCGGACATTGTTCAAAGAAAGATATAAACACAGAATTCCGACTTTTTTTTTTCCTCTTGCAATTCAGAGTTTACATCTCACAATTCTGACTTTTTTCTCAAAATTTCTATCTAAAATTGTGAGATAATTCTAAATCTGCCACAGAACTAAAAAAAATGGTAATTGTGACTTTTTAACTCACAATTCTATTTTTTCCTCGCAATTCCTCTCGTAAAA
>NW_015768454.1:0-718 GCF_001515625.1 Sinocyclocheilus rhinocerous
CTGGATTTCAGTTAGATATTAAAGAAAAGAAAAAAAAAATCCCACATTTCAAAAGTTGGAGTTTGAGTAGTTTGAAGGGTCTGTGTTTTGTAGGGAGAAAGATCTTCAGTGGATGCGTCCTTTGGAAATATTCTTCTTGCTTCTTGATATTGATTTCATTTGAAATTTTACAGTTGCAAAAAATAAGCTGGCCACCAATTCTCAAATATACTGCATCTAAAACATAGATGAAACAAAAAATTAATCACAATAGAGAAATACTTTAATGTTTCTTTTTACTTTTACTTATAATTTATTTTTAAGAATATACTGTAGTTGATCCCAATTTTTTTTTCTAAATGAAATTTGCACTAATTGTATTTATTTATTTATTTAGATTATGTGTGAGATATATATGTAAATCATACATATTTGTTGATGGTCTTTTTGTTTATTTGGCACTAATTTTAATTGCTTATTTATTTTTAACATTATGTACAAGACATACATACATGACAAATAAAGGTTTTGTGTAATACTAATAATTGTATTTATTATTATTTCTCAATTTTTATTGTCTCTTCCTGAATTGTCTTTTAGCTTTTATTTAATCCATATTTGAGCCAAATAAAACTTCTTGCATAATATGAACCTTTAGTGCAGTGAGAGACTTCCTTTAAGACTTGTATTTATTAATCTAGATTATTTTAAATAATATTTATTTATTTTTATTTATTTA
>NW_015768455.1:0-718 GCF_001515625.1 Sinocyclocheilus rhinocerous
TCTTAACAGACAGCAGTCATGACCTCCTTTAGACACACACACACAGCAAAGCAGACTGCATCCACTGTCTTTCTTCCACACACTTATCATCTGAGTCAGAGGCAGGCCACAATAAGTTTAATGGAAATGTGTTGTTTGTTTTTTAGATAAAACGCAAATGAGGCTGAGTTAAATGCCAGCTGACCTGATACACTCCAATGTGAAACTAGAAAATAACATTAACTGCAAGAAACCCTTTTTCCCTATCTTTTCAGAGAACAGCAGCATAATTCCTCTTAAAGCTTTACACTGTGTCCTAACCAGACACGACGTGATGCCATGACGTGACATAAAAGGTATCTTTTCCATGTTAATTAGAGATTTTTTTCCTAACTAGCCACAACAGTGATACACAAGGAGCAACAGGTGATTAACTTTTAGATACGGTTTCTCTTTCTGCAATGTCACGGCTGGAACAAGAACATACAAACTATGACAATGATAATCTTAGGTACTGATTATGTGCTTTCTTTAATGTGAAAAAGGGTTTAGTGTGAGTTTGAATCCAAAGGGAGGCAAAGGTTAGTTTAGCAAAAATTGTTTCATGCTAAAACTAAAATTGTTTATTTCTCTCAATCCTAATGTCAAACCATTCTGTTTTGAATCGAAACAGAAAAGTCTAAAAGTCTAGCAATGCAAGATACATTGGAATCATATCGGTTATTAACCACAATTAGAA
>NW_015768456.1:0-718 GCF_001515625.1 Sinocyclocheilus rhinocerous
CGTTGTCTTTAAAGCTCAGGCCGAAGTAATCCTTCTCCAACAGATTCAGGTGGTCGCAGACTTGAAAAAACAGGTACTGGCCTTTCGCCCGTTTCTAGAGAGACAATGAAGAAGAAAGATATGAACACACTTTACTCACACAGACCATTCTGTCATAATTGACTCACTCTCATGCTCTCATGTCATTCCAAACCTGCAAGTAAATGGGGTCCAAAACAAACAAAACTTTCATTGTATAGACAGCTTTTTAGATTCTATGGAAGAAAGACTATAATGGTGAGTAAATGAGGACAGAAGTGTGATTTTTGGCTGGTATGTAAAGTATTCCTGTAAAGTCGCTCTGAAGCACCGGGTCATAATGGGCCTGTTGGACACTGGCAGACAGTGGGCTGAAGTGGTCAGCGTGAGTGTGAGTGTGTGTGACTCCTGAGGAATGAGAGGCTGGTTGGAGCTCAACAGCATTAGTCACTGAGGAACAGCGCTGCATTCATCTGTCAGACATCCCATGCATTCAAGCGCTTATGCACAGCTTTTAACAAGTCATGTTTTTTTGCAACCACAACAAAACAAAAACTTAAATGTAGTTATCCATCCACCTATGTCTCACGCCCCATGATGCTTTGCACACATTATCGGCCCCAAATCTCAAACAAGTCAATATTAAATATTACTGTAGTAGGGGTGCTCCGATCAGGGTTTTTGAGGCCGATCACAGAAA
>NW_015768457.1:0-718 GCF_001515625.1 Sinocyclocheilus rhinocerous
TATAAACTGGTAATTTGAAGAAAAGTGCTAATTGTGAGATATAAAGAAACCCTTTTCCGCTGCAGAATTTAAAAAAAGGTAATTGTGGGGGGAAAAAAATTCTCACAAATCAGGCTTTTTTTTCAGTTTCATCTCAAAATTACAAGGGAAAATTCACATTTCTGAGTTTTTATCTTGCAATTCTGACTTTTTTTTCCCTCAGAATTCTGAGTTTACATTTCACAATTTAGACTTTTTTTTTTTTTAAATTGCGAATTTATGTCTTGCATTTCTAAGCACTATAAAGCACTATATAAATAGAGACTTGACTCGATTAAGTTTAAATCTCTCAATTCTGTTTATATCTTGAAATTCTGCCTTTTTATTTAAAAATTGTAAATTTATATCTTGCAATTCTAAGTTTGCACCTCACAGTTGTTTTATATTTCGCAATTCTGACTTTTATTCTCAGAATTCCAAATTTTTATCTCACAATTTTGTGTTTATATCTCTCAATTCTGACTTTTTCTCCTCAGAATGCAGTTTTGTTTGTTTCCAGCTTGGAATAAAAAAGTAATTGTGACTTTTTATCTTACAATTCAGACTTTCTCACAGTTCTGACGAGTAAAAAAAAAAGAATTGCGAGATATAAACTGGCAGTTTGAAGAAAAGTCCTAATTGTGAGATATAAAGTTGTAATTACATATTTTTTTATTCAATGGTGGAAACAAAAAAAAAA
>NW_015768458.1:0-718 GCF_001515625.1 Sinocyclocheilus rhinocerous
TTTAGTGTCACATGATCTTTCAGAAATCATTTTAATATGCTGATTCGGTGCTTGAGAAGCATTTCTTATCATCATCAGTGTTGAAAGCAGTTGTGTTGTTTAATATTTTTGTGGAAACCATTTTTTTCAGGATTCTTTGATGAGTAGAAAGTTCAAAGAGCATTTATTTGAAACAATAATGCTTTGTAACATTACAAATGTCTTTACTGTCACTATTGATCAATTGAACGCATCCTTGCTAAATAAAATTATGAATTCTTAAAAAAGAAAAAAAATGTCATGTGCATGTTACTTGCTATTTCAGTTATTTAGTCAGAATATATGGTTATTTTTGAACTGCCATCCATAGAAAAAAAATTTAATTGTGTATTTACAACTTCTACTGCCAGTGTTATTTCATCCTCAGATCTTAAGTGAACTGACCTCAGTGGCCCCTGTTGAGAACTCCATTGGTCACGCAGCTGATGACCTTAACAGTGACCTCCTTGACTGACATATTTTCAAATTGCCTTCACCAACATAAACACATTATGCAGATGGCAGACTCAGCTTTTTGTCTGCAATCTTAAAAAAAAGTTTGTTTGGTCCAAGTTTTTTGGTTTACGCACACCTGTAACAAGCATTTTTGCTCATGTGTGCCAACACCTGTACAATCCCTGACAGCATTCTGAGCGAGCAGGTCTCCACACTCATTAGGTTTCATTAGTGAGGTCTGTGA
>NW_015768459.1:0-718 GCF_001515625.1 Sinocyclocheilus rhinocerous
GTGGGCTTTGGGCTTACTTGAAAATTACAGGCAGGCAGGTTTGCTTAGGGATAGAGCTCAACTCTGTTTGACTCAATATTGTCTGTTATGCTGTAGGTAGTACTAACAAATCCACACTAAATTCACAACAATATTTGATCCAATGTTTCTATGCCTCTAAAATAGAGACATTTTACATCAATAAAACATTAGTCCAAAAATATGAAATATTTAGTTTATGTACAAGTAGAAATTTTGATCACGTTGTCTATTATATACACGAGTCAGGTAGCGATGGTGAGTCTGGGAGCGTTGGGCATGAGAGGGCTTTCCAGGTGTGTGTATTCGTCAATTAGAGCGGAGATAGATGACAAGGCCTCACTGAATCCAGCCAACTCCATGCCGTCAACTGCTAGATAGTGATGCAAGTGAGCCTGTGAGGAGCACGACATTTCAAAAGTTTGAGTTTGTTATATATATGTGCCTAATGCCTATACAAGTAAAATCTGTGTTACTGTGGAGAGAACCAGTACATGTCTGTGCATCAAAATGAATCATGATTTTGCTGTTGATATGCTATGCTACACACACCTTCCTACGGTAGAGCTTCACAAAACGCTCCCTTAGTTCAAAGAAGGTAGATTTCACGCAAGTGTTGTTGGCTAAAGTCAAAAGAGAATGTGAGTGACACACAGGAGGGACTGAACACAGACTAGTCTTCCATCCTTCCTGATTCCAT
>NW_015768460.1:0-718 GCF_001515625.1 Sinocyclocheilus rhinocerous
TCCACATTGGCTAGAGATCAAGAAGACAAGCGTTTCTGAGCACGAGTATCCACACTAATCACCAAGTGCTCTTTCATTAAATGTTACCAAGGGCCGGGCGGTAAGACATATTCTGTGTGATGGTGGAAATGTGTCAACTGGATCTTCTTGATAACACGTGTGCAACTTCTGCCATTTGGACATGGTTTGTATTTTAAAAACACAATGTCATGAACAAAACTACTGTGTCATGAGAAGCTCTGACCCCAAACCCAGTAAGCTGCTTTTTAAAGTCACCATGAAATCTGAATTGCTAATTATATTTTTTTATGGAATATTTCAGTATAAATACTTTGTGCATGTGCCATCATAATCATGCTATCAAAAACATTAACTTCCCCTTCTCCTCGCAACATTTCTTATGACATGTGCACCAACAATCTGTCCAGCAACTGGTGACACACGAGATTGTAGAAATAGCAAACGACAATAATCAAATCAATTAAGTCAAGTAAAATTTAAGTTCTGCCCAACATCATTCAAGAAGCCGTTTCACTTAGATCTACACCACAATAGGGGAGATAAGACGATTGTAACATCTGTTTTAATGCAGACTTTAAGACCAGTATCAAAAGTCACAATACAACCCATTTAGTCAAATTCTAAGGCAGCACTGAATGTATCTGAATGTATTTTGTGAACAAAAATCCATCCAAGATGACATTATGTGAGAGAAAAA
>NW_015768461.1:0-718 GCF_001515625.1 Sinocyclocheilus rhinocerous
TTTAAAATATGTGCACATATTTTATAAATCAAGATTTTCCTTTGAGATGTTGAGATTTAACTTTTAAATATATTCAGGCATCCTATTAATTTTTTTTTTTTTAATATGTATTTATCCAAGGTCGATGTGCGATAGCAAACCAGCTAATTGAGTCTTGAAATAATGGAAAATTTGAACATTTTCCAACAGGACATGTCGCTTCATAAATACCAATATATAAAAGTACTGTGACAACTTGGAGGTGTTGTCTCAAGTTTGGCTGCTTTGGTAAAGTGCTACTTTGACCTGACTTTGTTTTATGTGGCATCAATCATGCAGTTGACCAAATGTGTTCACATTTAAACCTCTCTAATTCAGTTCATTTTCTGTATGGTACAGTGAATGGGATATGAAGCTTTTGGGTAAAAGAGAGATGAAGATATCCCCCCATTTGCATTGCTTTTGAGTATTTGCTTTTATCATTGCCTAGTTTTGCTTATTGTACTCTAATTATGCACTAATGGAAGTGCTGCTGTATTATAATGTATCTAGCATTATAGGAAGGGTAAATAACTTCCGTGCACAGATAATAATGATCCAATAGATTAATTATATGGTTGTGATACTGAGAAATAAATTAATAACAGTGTTTGGAGGCACCAAATGTCTGATGATAAATGAATCGAGAAACAGTCTCAGTACAAAATGTGCAAAGAGGATTTTGCGTACTTGGCTCCTC
>NW_015768462.1:0-718 GCF_001515625.1 Sinocyclocheilus rhinocerous
TTTCTCTGTCTCTTCTTGTTTCTTCTTTTTCCTCTCCAAGGCTTCTGGGTTTTTGATACCTCTGTAGGTGATCTACACACAGATCAGACAAAATACAGCTGCCACACCATACATGTTCCCATATTCAGTGGGAGCAACAGCACATTTCAGAAATGAATCCAAACATTAGTTAACAACTAGTCCAGTGTGTGATATTAATCAGTGCTCACGTGCAGAATCATGCTGCACCGTAGACAAGCTGGAAATGTGAGTACAGAGTGTGCAAAAACTAAAACTCATCGCATCCACACTGAAATATAACTGCCCTGATCAACTAGCCAACATGCTAACATGTCATTACATCATACAGGTGAATCTGACAAAACCTGACATAAATCAAAATAAATATTTTACTAAACAGATTTTCCCAACAAGTTCTCATTGCCATAATGAGTCTGGCCAATTTACTAAAAAAAATCTAATGATTGCAAAACAATAATGATTTTCAATACTATTAAACTCTACAGATGTAATGGGACTCTGTAAATGATAATGACGAAACACTATCATGTTCACCATTACGTTAGCAGAAAAAAGAGCTGTATGGCTACAAGCACTGTGACATTACAGCAGCAGTGAGAATCCAGCTCATTCTGACATCACACAAATGCCTGTCGTGGTGTTTCAGCTGCAGAGTGTCTGTGGACACAGCAGAATGAGGATGTGTACTTACCGTGCC
>NW_015768463.1:0-718 GCF_001515625.1 Sinocyclocheilus rhinocerous
AAAGCGGTCATCTATCATAAATAAAGGACATCTTCAGCTCTCTTTCATCATTACAACCCAGCCTTTCTTGGCCGACGGTCATTGTCTCCATATTGAACTCTCTTCACAAAGAAGATATTGCTACCAGCAGATACAAGCAGCTAGAGGATGTATATGGGTTTTTTTCCATGAAAAATAACACTTTGTGGTTGTAAAGAAGCTAAAGATCTTCAAAGAGCATCCAGTAGGTTGTAGGTCATGACCTAAGAAATGAGGGCACATTTTCTACTCAAAAATTGTGTAGTTGGGCAGTTTTATAACCCTCTTTGGCCACTGCACAATTTAACTCGGCATTAAAGTTGGTCAACAAATGGTCACCGGTTTAACGGCCAGCGATAAACTTGTGCAAAAGGATGAAGTAACACGCAATGTTTATTTGCTCTTTCAGGCAAGCCAGCCTCAATGATGCCGCTGAGAAGTACTACAGACAAGCAGCCAACCTGAGACCCAATGTAAGTACCCAAGCTGTGCCGCACATGGGATGTGTGCCATGCACATTGCACACACATGGTGGTTGACTATAATTGATCCGTGTGACTCAACTGCTCCCCATAAGTTGTATCAGTTGTACAAGCTCTGCTGGTGGTTTTGGGGTTTGTTTTCACAGCATCAGTGTCAAACTATAAAGAGACGCAGTATGTCATGGACGTGTACTGTGAGGTTCACAAAACACACAGTT
>NW_015768464.1:0-719 GCF_001515625.1 Sinocyclocheilus rhinocerous
TTTTTTTAGCACAGCACAGGGGTTAAAACATTCCAAACTTCTCCAAGTGCAACTGTCATCAACAACGCTTTAATCAGCTATTTAATAAATATTCAGCAGCGTCAGATGAAACTAAATCATGATGGCCTGTCCTCAAAGTTGCTGTCCATGTGTGCTGCTCTAGACAGATTTTCAACTCTAGACTGTCAGGACTCCTCTGACTGGTCTGCAAAACTAAACTTAAAGAAAAATGAAATGAAAACTTTCGTAGATATCAGAACTCTGGGCTGTATGCATGTTCTGAACATATAAAAGCTGTTGGTTCACAGGGAGTCAAGTTTGAGTATGACCCAAGTCACGTTCTGATCCCAATGCCTCTAACTCATCCCATACCTTTCTGTTTATAGCTATGTCAATTAAAGCCAAAAAAAGCCTAAAAATAAAAGTAAACAGACCACTGACAGTCAACATTATAAATAAGTCTTTTTGATGTTAAAATACCATCTCATATCCCATCTTAATATGCAGTCATTGCAGTGACAACTATAAGTAAGACATTTAAAGGTTGAACCCTCCAAAACGATGTAAAAATTTGTCCATCTATTTTTGAGCACCCATACCAGCCCAACATGGCAAATTGGAACAACCAATAGCATGAGATTGGGGCGGGATTATCTGACCAACGTCCGACCTATGGAAAACATAGATCTTACATTATATTTGTAATTCTGTTTGGTGAC
>NW_015768465.1:0-714 GCF_001515625.1 Sinocyclocheilus rhinocerous
ACACAACAGTATGAACTGTAGTGTGTTATTCAATTCACATTTAACGTTAATATATTTTAAATGCACTAAATTGCAACTTCATTACAAATGTGTAGTTACAAATATATATAAACGCATACAAGTTTCAACAGAAACTACATTTTAGTTTTCCACAAATGTAAGTATATTCAGCAATCCACTTTAACCATATTTTAAAGACAACAGAAGTAATTGATCAATTACATATGAAGATGTACTGAAGTCCTACTTAAGTGGGTCAAAAACACTCTAAAATTCAAGTCTTTTAAAAATCGCTATAAATAATCTAAGTACTGAAATACGATTATGTAGCTCTTTGTTTATATCAACATAATTTTAAACAAGCACATTGCTGTAAAGAATTTTATATTTTAATAATAAAATTTAAACATAAAATACATTTGAAAAATACCTAAAATAAATCCACAATAAAAGTGCCTGTAGTTGAAGAAACCCCAAACAATTTAAGTTTCTGAAAAGCTCCAAAAGGCGCCAGTTAAATTATATACACTTTAACTATATTTTAAAAGTTTAGTAGTAGTTTTAAAATTATAGTAGTGATAACTCTTGAACAGCATTTGGGTCAACATGGATTAACAAGAGTACTAGCCTTCATCTCATGCTCACTGCCTTCATCTTGTCATTAATCTCCACACACACACACACACACACACACACACAGACACAGACACACTC
>NW_015768466.1:0-718 GCF_001515625.1 Sinocyclocheilus rhinocerous
GAATTTATCTCCATATGATCTATATGTTTTTGACCATGTTCATCACTAATCTCCAATATATACTGATTAGCAGTCTTCTGACGCAGCTGATGTGCTAAGATTTTTCCAGCCCTCTCCCCATATTCATAAGAAATGTGTCCAGATTTTAGTATAAGGTTTTCTGCTTGACGTGTTGAGAGGAGATCAAACTCCGTCTTAAGCATCAGACGCTGTTTAAGTATCTCATCGGATGGTGAATGACTGTATCTAATATCTAATTTCAAAATATCATCCGTCAGCTGCCTTAGACGTTCGGTAGTGGCCTTCCTTTGCATTGAACCATATGAAATGATCTGTCCCCGCAAATATGCTTTCAATGATTCCCAGATTGTTAGAAAAGACATCCCCGGAGTCTTATTGTGAGATAGAAAGAGATCGATCTCTGATTTAATAAAATTCACAAAAACTTCATCTGAAAGAAGGAGGGGGTTGAACCTCCATGGGCGGTATCCAGGATTAACGCCTGGAATGCATAGCTTCATTTTCAAGGGGGCATGGTCCGATATGACTATGGCTTGATATTCACAGTCAGAAACCATATGAAGAATTTTATCATCAATAAAAAAATAATCAATTCGTGAAAATGAGTTATGAACTGGGGAAAAGAAGGAATAACCCCTAGAGGCAGGGTTTCTGAACCGCCAAATATCAGTCAAACCATATGTCTGAAGAAAAAGAT
>NW_015768467.1:0-719 GCF_001515625.1 Sinocyclocheilus rhinocerous
GAGAGTTAGCAGAGCCTGGAAGCTCCACCGGCCCAGATGAAGCGTGATGTGGCAAAGAAAATGTAATAGTAGCATATTAAATTTTGGGGTGCCACCCGGGGTGGCCAATCAGATGTCAGGGATGTCCAGTGCCACCCTGGAGACTCCTCTGGCTCCGCCACTGCTGTGCAGCATACCATCACAAACTGTTATTTTTATAAACTTATGGCATCAAACACCAGGTTATGGCTTACATCGATGTCAGTGTTGGTCACCAGCTGCGTGGCGATATCGGTGCAGCCCTGCCGGCGGGCAGCGGAGGGCACATCTGCATCGCTGTACCAGCTGCGGCTCACAGAGTGGGCATATGCAGCAGCTGGAGATGCGTGCTGGACTCTGGTGGTGGTCACAATGCCAACGGACTTTCCTGGATATATACACACACAAACACCCATCAGCACATTTATCCTGCATGATTAAAGGGACAGTTCACCAAAAAATGAAGATTCTGTCATCATGTACTCACCTTCATGTTGTTCCAAACCTGTATGAGTTTCTGTCTTCTGTTGAGCACAAAACAAGATGTTTTGAAGAATGTTGGCAAGCAAACAGTTGATGGTAGCCATTGATTTCCATAGTATGGAAGGAAAAAAAGATACCATGGATGCCATGTCAATTGTTTGGTTACACACATCCTTCAAAACATCTTCTTTTGTGCTCAACAGAAGAAAGAAACTCAT
>NW_015768468.1:0-718 GCF_001515625.1 Sinocyclocheilus rhinocerous
CAGTCGCAAATGCGACTGAAATGGTCGCACTGTAGAGCCCTGCACCAATGGATCTTCTGCAGTGAATGAGTGCCATCAGAATGAGCTGATTAAAACAGCTGATGAAAACATCATAATAATCCACGAGCAATCCACACCACTCCAGGCCTTCAATTAACATTGTGTGAAGTGAAAAGCTGCATGTTTGTAATAAACAAATTTATCATTAAGACATTTTCAAATAGTTGCTTCCACAGCTAAAATACGACTCCATAATATTACTTTCTAAAAGTCACCTCGTCTGAATCAGAAGAGAAATATCAATAGATCAAGCACTGTTTACAAAACAAACAAACAAAAAAACAGTCCATTTGGTGGATATTGATATGAGAGGAAAATGGAATGGGCTTTTTTAATGGAGGAAGAGTAATTTTCAGTAAGTAAATTTTCAGCAGATTTTCATTTTTGGGTGAACTATTCCTTGCAACACTAGAAGGGTTCTTTATGATGTATTTAGTTTTTTAAATCTTTTTATTAATTTCATTTTCAATTCTCCCTCTAGCAAGGACTAGTCACATTCTCGTACCTTTAATCTCAGTGATTGGTAAGTTACTACCATTGTTTAATGATAGTTATGTGGGCACCTTTAAAAACTTTTTTTCTATATTGATTTGCACTCCGTAATCTCATTTTTTGTGCATTGTGTCTGTAATGGCAGGTGGTCCAGGTGTAGCAGCTT
>NW_015768469.1:0-719 GCF_001515625.1 Sinocyclocheilus rhinocerous
AAATATCATGGTCCGTATACTGCCAAATATGTACCAATTCGGATGCATGTTACTGAGGTATTCTTCCGTCCAACAGCCATTTGTTGCCATGGCAAGTAATCCCCTCAAAACATTTTTTTTCAGGGGACATTCACACCTTTGTGGCACTGTGCCCTCCACTTTTGGTCATTCGCGTTAAACTGGATTGGTTGATTTGAAACTAAACCCACCCCTAAAGCAGACAGCTATTGGGCCACTGAGCACACAGACTTTCCTCGAAAGTCATTTCATTGGTAAACTTGTGATTTATTCAACCCAAAACTGTTACAGAAAAGTGACTTTATTGGTTACATTTAGAATATATCCCACCCAAAAACCTTACAGGTGAATGATGTGATTGGTTGCAGACCATGGGGCGGACAGAAACATATAGTTTAACCAACAATTGATTGTTTGTCTTTACTCTGGGAAAATAGTAAATAGCACCTAAAACAGAAAAACAGAAAACAATTTCAACATTTAAAAAGACAACATCTAATGTGAATGAAAGATTTCAAACAAATGCAGTAAACAACAGATGAAATTGTGTCCCAGCAGACTCCATTCCTCACTGTAGATCCTGCGTGCATCTTCCTCATCTTACATTGAGCTCCAACATTTCTGTTCTCCACAATGCTCTTTTTGTGTTTGTCTCTGTTGACCTTGTCTCCAGCAACTGCAAAACAACAGTAATGTTGACA
>NW_015768470.1:0-716 GCF_001515625.1 Sinocyclocheilus rhinocerous
GCATCATTAGTCCAGTCTTCAGTGTCACATGATCCTTCAGAAATTGTTCTTTCCATTTTTTCTTTTCTTTTTTTTCCCCCAGGATTCTTTGTGTGTATATATATATATATATATATATACATATGATTTTTAAAGAATAGAAAGTTCAAAAGAACAGCATTTGTTTTAAATAGAAATCTTTTGTAACTTTGTAAATGTTTTTAAAAGCACTTTTGATAATTTTATGCATCCTTCCTGAATAAATGCATTAATTTCTTTAAAATTTTAAAATCTTCCTGACCGAAAAACCTTTGAACGGTAGTGTATAAGAAACACCACAGAGCTTTTAATATTCAGTCTTTAAATCTTTTTATACTGTCCTCAAACTATATAACCTTCAAAATGTTGTAAACTTTTAGTAATAACATTCAAAGTCTGTCTTCACAAACTTTCTTTTTCTAGTTTATGATTTCACTGTAACAATAGCTGTTGTCACTATAGTATTTTGGTGCAGTTTTGTCATTTTGTTATATTTACAATTTCAGCCACACTGTTATTTTAAGTGGAAGAAGAGTGATACAGAGTGATATAAAGTCATATAGAATATAATTTCTATGAATCTAGAATGTATGAAGTTGTCATGTACTACCAGAGTCCACTGAGCCGCATGGCACCGTTTCTTGCTTTCTGGAAGAGCTACGACCAAAGAATGAAGGCTAAAGAAAAAAATAAAAATA
>NW_015768471.1:0-719 GCF_001515625.1 Sinocyclocheilus rhinocerous
AGCGTTATCGAGGAGAAACCGAGCGGATAAAACCTTCCCGCTGTGCCCTGTGAGTGTGTGCTTTGGGAAAAGACAAATACAATGAATGGAAAACTTAAGGTGTGTGGTTTCTAGTAGCAAATGAGATTCAGTTCAGCACAGATTCAGGTCTCAGAATGATTTTTGAGATCAGCTGACCAGCCTCCTTCAGTCCAGCCCTCCTGTGTGTCATGTTTCTGTGGGATGTTTCTGTCAGAGTCTCACTGGATCCTCTAAAAGAGACTCTTATGCAGCAGAAACATCCATTATATCAGCCGCCACATCAAACCAGGGCTGCACAACTAGAGCATGCTGGGAGTATTAGTAGGGCCGGCTGGGAGGGACGAGGAGACTGGAAGAAGTGCTGGACATCAGACCTTTTACATCACATCACTGACCTTTGACCCAATAATTCAAACTTGAAGTTTGCTGCAGCTGCATTTTTTTATTTTATTTTTTTAAAGCAAGCAAAACTTGCATGGATGTAATGTTTGATTATTTCTGATGCATTAAAAAAAAAAAACACTGAAACCATCAATAATTAAATGCATGAACAATAAGAGACATTTTATTGTCAATATGACTGAAAACCTTTGTAACATTTACAGCTAAATATGCGTTTAGACTAAAACAACTGCTGGAGTCTTTGATTATAAGCTAACATGCGTGCATGGCTGTGTTTTCAGTGAAATGCTCACCCG
>NW_015768472.1:0-719 GCF_001515625.1 Sinocyclocheilus rhinocerous
AATAATAATAATAATAATAATTTTATTTTGCAGTACAACTATAAAATTACAATACTAATTTTAATCTTAATTTCTTCATTTTTAAATAAACTATCAAGCTCTGAAAAACTAAACTTTAATTTAAACTTGAACTTTAATTTCAGCCTTTGCAATTTGATAATTGCACTAAGCCATAGCATAATTATGGTTTTATTTTGATTAATCGTGCAACCCTACACTCTCAGCAAAAAAGGTACAAAAACTGTCATTGGGGCGGTACCTTTTCAAAGGGTACTAATATGTACCTTTGAGATACCAATTTGTACTCTTTAGCGGTAAAGAAAAACAAAACCTGTACCTTTTAAAAAGTTATCGCCCCAGTGACAGTTTTGTACCTTTTTTGAGAGTATACCAACAGGTGGCCTTCAGTGCAGAGGTTATATAAATGTATTGGGATATGGGTGCTGATTTCATTCTTCCCCCTTTCTATCCAGTCATATGGGCAGTTGGGCACTGGTCTGAATCCAAGTAAATGACAGTACAAGAGAGTTTGTCTGTGAGGTCTAGTCTTTTTCAATGTGTGTATTTGGTGATTTGATACAAATGCTCTTGCACTGAAACAGAGGCACACTGGAGAGAGACTGTAGGTTCAAGCTGAGAGGAGAGCAGGTGAATGGAGGGAAAGGTTTGGCTCTGTCAGTTTATTTGGTCATGGCTTTCATCCACCTCACACAGACCGT
>NW_015768473.1:0-718 GCF_001515625.1 Sinocyclocheilus rhinocerous
TCAGCTTTGATCACAGGAATAAATTACATTTTAAAGTATATTCAAATAGAAATCATACATTTTAAATTGTAATAATATTTCACATTATTACTGTTTTTCCTGTATTATTTGATCAAATAAATATAGCCTTGATGAGCAGAAGAGACTTATTTCAAAAACCCCAAACCAAAAATCCAAACCCCACACCCAAAGATCACCATAAAAGTAGTTTTATTTTGAGTGAACTATTGCCTTACACTCTCCTGTATCTTAACATAAAACAATTTAAAATCAAAATCAATCATATTTACTTTCATAATACATGCCCCTGCTCTTATTGTGCAAAAATTGTTTGTTAAAATGTTTTTTTTTTCCTTCTGCCAAAGCCACGTGGACAATGAAGAATGATATTAATGAATTTTTATTTTATATATATATTTTTTAAATTTTTATTGTATTCTATATATATTTTATATAGCTTATTTTTCCCCATTTTGAGTCCCGCCCTTACAGTACATTTCCTGATGCTGAACATTCGCTTAGAAACAGTAAACACTGAACAAGCAATGAACATTTCATTTGAAATGTCACACTACAAAAGTTCAATGAGTTGCATATAGTGTTTCAGTCTCATTGTGTCTGTTACTGACCACCTGAGATAACTGATGTGTTTAGTATAGTGTGTGTTTGTGTGTGTTTAGGACACGGGGAACTCTAAACAGCGGCGAGCGCTCGAGTG
>NW_015768474.1:0-719 GCF_001515625.1 Sinocyclocheilus rhinocerous
CTAAAGACGCTGGGTCAGGTCAGGACGGGCTGGCGTGAGGCTGAAGAACATACTGGAGATGGACAGGGTGAGAAGTTCTTATGATGGAGGTATGAGGACAGGGTTACTGAAGGTCACGGTTCTGAGACCAGCTCTGTGTTTTGACCTTTGAAGGTAGAGGTTATGAATTTGTTTGGGGTCTTGTGATGATTCAGATGCTTTTTGATGGCTCTAAAGAAATTACACTCATTTTTATGGAAGCCAGTTTCTGCCATAGAATAAAAAATAAAAATAAAAAAACTTTCTGATTCTAGGTTTATATTTCACAATTCAGAATTTGTTTCTAGCAATTCTGAAATAACAAAAATATATAAATTCATAAATCTGAGGAAAAAAAGTTAAATCACGATATATAAACTCAGAATTCTGACTTTTTTCTGTTTATTTCTCACGTCTTCCTCAGAATTGATTAAATCTTGTAGTTCTGACTTTTGTTTCGGTTTATTCTGATTTAGTTTTTTCCCCAAAAAATTAAAAAGGTAATTGCAACTTTTTAGCTCACAATCTGGCTTCTGAATTTGTAAGATATAAACTCAGAATTGTGAGAAAAAAGGTTTGAATTGTGAGATAAAAATTTTTATTTTTTTAATCCCATGTCAGAAACAAGCCTCCATACATTTGATCTGATTGACCTCAAATTAAATGAAGAAATACACATAAGGTGTAATTACCAGAATTCA
>NW_015768475.1:0-719 GCF_001515625.1 Sinocyclocheilus rhinocerous
CCCTCAGGACAGATACCGGAGCATCTGGCTGCTTCTAATACCCTCAGAGAGGACAGAGAGGGAGAAAGGGAGGAAGATCCTGTAAAAGCAAGAGGGCACCCACGTGCCTACAACCTTCCGACTGATCGGTGGCAATAGGCCACTGCCAAAGGCCCGGCTCCTCAGCTCTCATCTCCCATTACTGGTGAGAGAAAAGCAGGCCCTGAACTCCCCTTCACCCTAACCAATTACTATCCCCCAGGGACAAGCCCCGAACGCTCAGAGCCAACCCGACTCTTTTCATCTCTGTCCTGTGCTGTTGCAGTGGATCAGAGCTTGCTGCTGCTGCAACTATTGCACCTGCTGTGGAAACTATAATGTATTGTGTCAGTTTAACTGTTTGAGGCTAGCATTCCTAAAGAAACAGCTGTATCCACTGACATCAATAAAAAAAACAGTGTTACCCAGTGACCATCTGATGTCTCAAACTGAAAAATTGCCAGAAGTGGCATATAGGAAACTACTTTCTACTTCTAAGGACAGCTGAACAGAAAGCAGCAGCAACAGTTCTTTTGACTGATGAAACACCAGTTAATTCCTGTCAGATATTCTGTATAAAGCCTCCAATGAGTTGTGTTTCACAAAGCCAGTGCACAGCGAGTCTTCAGAGGGGACGACTTATCTAAAATCAGTGTTTAGTCCCTCCATTCCTACTGTGGTCTCCATCAGTCCTTCTTCGG
>NW_015768476.1:0-717 GCF_001515625.1 Sinocyclocheilus rhinocerous
CAAATGCTGTCTGTAGGTCCAGGGCGTTTGTGATGGAGGCTACACTAAAGAGAAGATCCGCATCGTGGAGGGCGTGTGTCTGCTCTCAGGAGAGGATCTTTACTGGGAAGACTTGAGACAGTTGAAGGTGTGCCGAGGAGCCGGGCTTCACGCCTGCATGCGTACAGAGACCGTCTCGCTACAGGCGAGCTCCGCCTCTCTGAACGACGGAGAGACCGAACAGCTGCTGCAGGGCGACCAATCAGAGTGCTCGAGTCTTAGCACCGCCCACGCCGTGACGGCTCAGCATCACAGCGCGCATCCCGACACCGGCTGGGTCCCCAACCGTAAAGCCTCTACTGAGAGCGAAGTGTGAAACTCTACTAACAAACACGGTCAACATGGGGGCAGAAACTTCTGACTAGAAAAAGGCTTGAATACACACTGTTATTAGAAGTCAGACAGGTAGGTACGGTCATACGGACCATATATATATATATATATATATATACTTAAGCAACTGACACAGAGGAAAGCTAATGCATACATACACCAACAGCCAAATTAACTGTAAATAGATTTGAGACAGACCTCATATTTGAAAGTTTCCTTTGCATTACTCTAAACGTCAATAATACACATATAAAAACGGTACGGTGACATTCATGCACACAAACCCTTCATCATCTCGCTCAGTACATCTGGATCGCCTCTCCTCTCCTTTCGGACTACGCAACA
>NW_015768477.1:0-719 GCF_001515625.1 Sinocyclocheilus rhinocerous
ATGCCTCATAGGACTTAATACTCATGCAAGAAGAATAAATATTTATTCCCAATTATGCGCAAGTGGATTTTCTTTCTTGCCCTCGAGGCATTGTGCTACGAGTCCCACGGGGTCAATTCACTTGAGTTTTCGACTTCTAGCAACTGCGCAGGTTGTTTGTTAGACTGTAATACCCTGATGATTGCCACACACGCTTAACAAAGCTAGCTTTACCCAGTAGACGCTGCTCCTGTTTGCTTTTTCTGTTTTACTAGGGCAGGATTTTGATCTTTGTGTGCTTTCGCCCCAGAGCCACATTTGATTTATCCCTGGGGTCTGGACTACACAATTCGAGAGGATTAAAATCTTGGCAGATACCATGAAGTCTGTCCTATGTGCTTTATAGTTTCATTTCACAACCAGGCTGAACAAGGGTAAAAAAACACATAAATATTTGTATTTCCCACAGATTAAAAAGCATAAGATGTGGGCAAAAGATAAGCAGCTCAAGTCTAAAGGACTGCCGCCATGCAACCTAACAGCTCAACTGGAATGTCCACCCACTATGACGGGTATATGTAAAGTTGAGGCGTGTTTTGTCACACTCTTTGGCCTCTTCAGAGGTGATATAAGTCGCTGTACTGTTGATATGAAAGAGGCATTTTATATTGCACTGGCTGATATATGAGATTTGACAACCGACACTAGTGGATGCAGCATTAGGCAAAAGCAAAAACAAA
>NW_015768478.1:0-719 GCF_001515625.1 Sinocyclocheilus rhinocerous
CAACAACTGATGCATCAACCACAACTCTGCCTGAAACCACAAAAACTACTGATGCAACATCTTTGGCTACCACAAACACCTTTCCAGCATCCTCAACTGTGGCACCAACATCAACAACATCTGATGCAACAACCACAAGTATGCCTGACACCACAACAAGTATTGATGCAACAACACCTTTGGCTACCACAACCTCCTTTCCAACATCCTCAACTGTGGCACCAAAATCAACAACATCTGATGCAGCAACCACAGCTAAGCCAGACACCACAACAAGTACTGATGCAACAACAACTTTAGCTACCACAACCACCCTTTCAACATCTTCAACCTTGGTACCAGTGTCAACAACAACTGATGCAACAACAACTTTGGCTTCCACAATCACCCCTACAACATCCTCAACTGTAGCATCAGTGTCAACAACTGATGCAAAAACCACATCAATGCCTGACACCACAACAACAATTGATGCAACAACAACTTTGGCTTCCACAACCAACCCTCCAACATCTTTGACCGTAGTAACAACGTCAACAACATCTGATGCATCAACCACAACTCTGTCTGACACCACAAAAACTACTGATGGAACAACAACTTCGACAGGTACAGTACCAAAATCAACAACTAATGGACCAACAACCACTATGCCTGACACCACAGAAACTAGCGATGCAACAACAACTTTGGATTCCACAACCACCCCTCTAACATCA
>NW_015768479.1:0-719 GCF_001515625.1 Sinocyclocheilus rhinocerous
ATCGAATCGAATCGTGAAATTTGTGTCAAAACCCAGCCCTATTGTTTTGTGTGAGTGCAAATGTATACAACATAATTGTTCCAAACTTTATTAGTAAATGCTAAAATCACTTTAAAAATGTGCATTCAAACAAAACATTATTTTATGTTGATTTGCCTTAATTGGTTACATCCTGGAAACCCATTAAGCTGGAACAAGAAACATCTCATTTCAAAGAGATTTGCTTACTCTTGTTCTGATGACAGTACTCCGTACTTTGAAAATGTCTTTCTTTTTTCAAAGCAATTTTTCAGTCTAAAGTAGCTAATTTAATTATGTCTTTATATGAGAAGATAAGCATCGGCACAGTATATATTCAGTTTTATTTAGTCCCGTAAGTCATTTCTTTACTACACAGACAAAAAACTACACACTGTGTGTATCACATACCGTGTGGCTATATTTTAGCCTTAAGGCTGGTTTTTCTCTTAAAGTTGTAGTTGTAACCTGATAAAGGAAGATTGTATAGCATTTATGTCATTTTTGTGATTATATTCTGTACTCAGTAAATATGTGCTTATTCAAGGTTGGCTTTTCTTGTAGTATGCTAAGGATTTCACTGTGCTCGCTTTAGCAGAGACACCCCTCAGACTCTGCTGAAAATAAGTGCAAATTTCCTGCAATCATTTCCCTGAATATGAATTGTTGTATGAATCATATCTATCTATCTATCTATCTAT
>NW_015768480.1:0-719 GCF_001515625.1 Sinocyclocheilus rhinocerous
TCTTTTTCCCGTGTCACTTGAAATGTGTCTGTTTTGAATCATTGTTACTAAAGGTGAGACCCGTGAGGAAAAAATAAACGATCAGTTGTGAGACTAGTCTGTCATAAATTGCATACCATTCATTTCTGAACTTTCTACCGTCTGTTACTGGAAATGAAATGATTGATATGTCCCGATCTCAATAAAGTTTACACGCGCTTTCAGTCCGTGAACTGGATCTCG
Organism: Sinocyclocheilus rhinocerous; assembly: GCF_001515625.1. Lineage (NCBI taxonomy): Eukaryota > Metazoa > Chordata > Actinopteri > Cypriniformes > Cyprinidae > Sinocyclocheilus > Sinocyclocheilus rhinocerous. Next base: position 223 of record NW_015768480.1, read on the forward strand.
CTCAGGACGCGCTGTCTGTTGAAGTTTGGCCAGGACCGCTTCCAGAAGAAATAGAAAGAGGCATTTTTGTCCCGTCCATTGCTTTGGTTGTCACTGTGTCAATCTCTGATATTTCTAGAATGAATCCAGCATAAATATGTGGATGTCATTCCCGAAATGTTGCAGAATGTATGTGTCCAAAAAAAAAAGTTTTAAACAAATTCTGAATGGATTATAGCCTAGAAAGTGCAAAGCACGCTCCCTTTATTATCACTAAAAGCATCACTCATCTTAGTTCATCGCGATCTCACAAAGTTCCGTTATAATCGATGAAGCTCTCTAAACTACACAATGAATCTCTGATTCACATCGCGTCTGCACTTATGAGATGATTCACGAGCGTGCAAAACTCAGCGGTGAGTGAACTCTGAAAACTCTAACGTTTCTGATTGGCCACTGTGTTGAAGAGATCGACAGATATGTGTGTGATTGGCTACATTGCTCAATGCCGCAAAAAC
>NW_015768481.1:0-719 GCF_001515625.1 Sinocyclocheilus rhinocerous
ATTTATTTACTTGCACTTACAATTGCAATGGTTAAGCCAAGAATTATTCATTTATTTATTTATTGTATTTTTATATTCATGTTTAGGTCAAATAGAAGCATTTTTACTAGTGGTCTCAGGCTTTTCTGCTGTATTTTTAACTCACTATTGCTGCTATTAAATTTTCACTATGAATGTAAAAACCTGAAGCTAGATGGATTTGTGAAAGCATAGTTAAATATTAAATAAATTCAGTTTTCATTTCAAACTTGAAAAGGGGAGACCAAGTGGAAAGAAGAGACCAAAGATATCTGGTTATTAAAATCATTTGAGTCACAGATGACCCTTCATGAGCCTCTTAATGCTGAGGTTTCTTTTAATTGCTTTGTCCTTGAGAGGAACATTAACACAGAAATGTCTCTCAGACACCAACATCACTGTTATGATGCCTTTAAAAATCGGCATACGATATAACAGTCGTCCAGTCGCTTGTGATATTTTCCTCTCTGACCACTATGATGTAAACGGAGAGGGGTGATGAAGAAAGGTCGAGCAGCTGCGTCCCCCCCAGGACGTGATATCTCATATCCTCCCTCTAATCTGATTTGGGTTTGTGTCCCAGCACGGCTGGTCAAGAGTCCAGACTCTTGCCTCAAACCTGTTTGCTCGCTTTAAATTCCCCTCACTGGCCTGTGTGCTTAATAAACAGCTTAAAACCAGTTATTATCCCTCAAGCACCG
>NW_015768482.1:0-719 GCF_001515625.1 Sinocyclocheilus rhinocerous
TTAGCCGATGAGGGCAGTGTGAACAGCAATGACATCTGTGAGGACAGGGGAGAGAGACGTGGAGAGGCATTCTGGGAAACTTCACCCTGCTGGTGTGGAGATGAAAACAGTTATTCATGCCAAAGACATATGTTCATCATCCTCTACAGATGCTTCAGAATTTAAAGGTGAAGTGTGTAATTTTTTGTGCCGTTAACTTCACCAAACAGAATTGCAAAAATGAGTGATGCATTGGAATTTTGGAAACTGAAAATATTCACAGTCAAAATGCAGCATCAACCCGCATTTGTTTCAGTCAAAATGAAAATTCATTTTCAGCTGAGGTGGACGATAGTGCTGGATTGGCAATATTGATTTCTCCTTTTTAATCAATCTCCATTTTGATGAGCCAAGATCTTTTTAGTCTACGCTGTTTTCTTTTTGTTGATGATGACTAAACAAAACTTCACTAAACATTATTTGTAGTGCACCCACCAACCAATATTCACAATAAGATTCTGAGTGGAAAGACATAAATAAAGAAGCTTCAAAACAATGTCACATAACATTACATTTACCTCAGGAAAGCCATTCAGTGTCAATAGCTTGTAAGTAAGCCAGAAAGAAATAACTCTAGAGAGGAGCATTTTGGCTAAATATATGCACAATATTATATATTCATTTTACTTTTACTTAACCTGTTGTCTTTATTTAATGAATAAATCTGTGATAAAAAAAAA
>NW_015768483.1:0-719 GCF_001515625.1 Sinocyclocheilus rhinocerous
ATGAATATTGGATTATTGAATGATATTAAAGAAAATCTCATTCCAGTTTTCAGCTTTATTGCTCTTTTGGGGGATTTTTTACCTCATTAGACGCCCTTGATGCAGAAATTGCACAGATGTTCAGAAATTCACGCCAAAAGAGAGCCTACTGGATCGTTATTGGGGCTCAAATTTAAAAATCTGATTAAAAAGCCCAATGGAGCAGAACTGATTACTTTCAGACATTGCGTAATGTCAGAATTGTTACCCTGACACAAAGGAAAGTCTATGCTAACCAAGCCATTCATATAATCGCTCTAAATGCAAGTGTGTGTGTCCTAGGAAGACTGCATATAATTCTATGTTTAAATACCTATTTGTTGCTTCACAGTGACAGCGCTCAGTAACAAATAACCTAATCTGACAAATGGAAAAATCTATATTATAGTGATAAGTTCTACAGTAAGTTGCAGGTCCTCCAGCCGGAGACAGGTGCCAAAATCAGCCAATCACGCGCGACCGTCTGCCGTCAACAGGATTAATGTCTCTACAGGAAGAGAGCAGACATCAAACTGATTATAAACGATCAATCCTCCTATATAACATCCTATGCACTCAAATGATTAAAATGAACACAACTTTAAAGTGAGAGAGATATATACAAACATACATTTAAAATATAACATATGTAACAAATTAACAAACAAGTTTAAAGTGAGATTAAAGATAAACAAATAGAA
>NW_015768484.1:0-719 GCF_001515625.1 Sinocyclocheilus rhinocerous
GGACACAGCGTGGTTCCCAGCACTTTAGCGCCATCTAGCCGGGTGCTGCGCGGCGCTACGTTGATCTTATCGTTGCTTTTGCTGATGTTCCCGAGGCTGTGGTAGCGCTTGTGCTCCTTTTCCCCTCCCACCCCGGATTTGTCCGATTTGCGCTCATGTAACGACAGCGTGGCAAAGCGGCCGATGCTAAACGGCGTGCTTCCTCCGCCTGTGCCAGCGCTCTCGCCTGTACCGCTGCTCTCCGTCGCCCCCTGGCTTTTGGAGGTGTTGGCGACGGCGGGGTGCGGGAGGGAGTTGGAGCGCGACAGCGAGCGAGGTAAAGGCAGCGGCAATGTTGATGTCTGATGAGGGTTGGAGGGATGATGGTGACCTTCGACTCCACTACTTCCGCTCAACGCCGTGCTGCTTGGAATCGTAGGGCCGAAGGTGTTCGTAAGCGCGCGGGAGAGCGGAAGCCGCGGATACAGAACGTCATCCGTCAGATCCCACAAACAGAACTGCGTGTCCTGGCCGACGGATCCGAAGCGGTACGTCACGGACGACGCGCCGCCTTTGGAGCTGTGCCGCGAGAGGCGCGAGAGCGTGCTGCTGGTTCGCACGCGGCCGAAGTGCAGTGCCCCCTGCTGGAGATCCTCCTCGCTGCCGCTGAGCTCCATCGGCTCCTCGTCCTCCAGGCTCGTCGTGAACGGGTCGAAAGCAACAACGTTGACCCACGACTT
>NW_015768485.1:0-719 GCF_001515625.1 Sinocyclocheilus rhinocerous
ATGTATTTTCTGATGTACTTTCAAATTTTGTAGACATGAAAAACTTTTTCCACATAAATAACATGGATGTGGCTTCTCCTTTGTATGAACTTTCAGGTGCATCTTCAGGTCTGAAGCCCGCAAACACATTTTGCCGCATTGATCACACATGCACAGGTTCTCTCTAGTGTGGATGTTCATATGTACCTTAAGGTGTGCTGAGTGTGCAAATCTCTTCCCACATTGATCACAAGAGAACGGTTTCTCTCCCGTATGAACTTTCATATGTGCCGTAAGTTGTCCTTTTTGCGCAAAACACTTCCCACACTGATCACATGTGTGCGGTTTCTCTCCCGTGTGAGTCCTCTCATGTGCTTTCAGGATTCCTGACCGACTGAATCTTTTGTCACAGATTGAACATTTGTAAGGTTTTTCTCCAGTGTGAATCCTCTCATGTGCTTTCAGGTGTCCTGACCAATTGAATCCCTTGTCGCAATGTGAACACTTGTACCGTTTCTCTCCAGTATGTACTCTCATGTGAACATTAAGACTATGTTTGTATGCGAAACTCTTTCCACAGTGAGTGCAGGTGAAAGATTTCTCAGCACTTATTTTCTTTAAAACTTTCTGAGAGAAACTCTGAGGTTTTTCTCCAGTTTTGACATGGTTTTGCTCCTCAACTTCACTCAGTTCTTCAATCTCCTGATGTTCTCCAATCAACTCTGAAATAAAAGTAAAAA
>NW_015768486.1:0-719 GCF_001515625.1 Sinocyclocheilus rhinocerous
CTCCTATGTTTATGTTCAGTTATTTCACTTTAATGGCAATGAAAACAACCTATTCATTGCTATTAAAGTGAAATTACTGAACCTACACATAGGAGTATGATAACAATGCTCATTTTAGAAGAAAATTTCAAATGGCACTTAGAGGCTTTTACATCTACTCTTCATATGTTCACCTTGGTCTATTTATGTACATAATAAAAAGTATGATCTATAAGATATAAGTCGAAATTAAAATGGCTTTTAAGCAGTTTTTGTAACATTAGATATTCGACTACATTTTAAAGTGTAAATCTACCATTTTCTCTGAAATAAATCCTGTCATCACCGGCACACAGTGAATCTTGGAAGAGTCTGGGCCACGAAGGATGCATGTCTTGCATCCTTCATGGCTCTGGAAGCAAACAATGCAAATCAAGGCCGTATTTAAAGGAGTTTTCGATTTTGGACAGCCTTTGTCACGCCACTGAGATGCATTCAGTCTTCGAATGCAGCCTTTGAAGGATGCAGCCTCTGGATTGGGACACAGCTTATGTCTGTGGATTGCTTCAGGATTGCTTAAAAGTTACAGGTAGGTGTGTCTGATTAGGGATGGCACTAAACTTTGTAGGACAGAGATCCTCTAAGATCCGGGTTGTGAAGGATCCATCCCTTGTATCTTTTCATGAGTTAGCGTTTGAAGGAGCCTTTGAATTGGGACAGCCTTCGTCGCTCCGCTGTGA
>NW_015768487.1:0-719 GCF_001515625.1 Sinocyclocheilus rhinocerous
ATGGCATAATGAAACGAGATCTTATCCGTTTCCGTTTTTACTAAATATATAACTGGCATTTGGATACTCGAGAATTGTTTACAGTATTTTCTAAGTGAAAATGAATAATCAGGGGAGTGTGGGTTGGATCGAGTAACTCAGCTGAAGTTGGATGACATGCGTAAAGTTTATCTAAACTTCATTCAACCCGCCGACGGTGAGTCAAAATAATAACTTGTTTCGGTTCTTGTTGCACAGACAAGAAACATGGAGGAACGACCTGTTTGTTTCCACATCTGCGTAATCAATTAGTCGCAAATATACGTTATCTAACATGGATATAATCAAATACTAAATGCACAACAGCATGTTCTTAATGTCGATTCTCTTTCGTTAATACTGACTTCCCATTATTACTATTTTTTTTTGTTGTTGTGTTAATTTTGACAGCAACTCAATGAACCTCACTAGTGCAAAACCTGATGATCGTGATATCCAGCATGATTGGAGAATAATCCAAATTATTTACTCGTTTAAAAAAAGTATCTAATCTAAAACAAGGATTTCTGAAAGTATTTAAAAGTTTAAATATTTCTTTGTTACTTATGTTACTCTTGACTTGAGTGCAACAATGAATGCTTTATATGAATAGCTATTTTATATGAATAGTATGTTGCTGTATTTACACCTGAACGTGTATGGAAAGCCCTTGTAACATTTAATCTATAAGCCGTACTAGT
>NW_015768488.1:0-719 GCF_001515625.1 Sinocyclocheilus rhinocerous
GGCTGAGACAGGTGAGTTGAGTTTCACCACTGAATCCCAACTTTTTTTATGATTTAATGTATTAAAAGAGGCACTTTTTTCTCATTTAGGTTCCATTTTGGAGGACTGAAGTAACCAGTAACCGCTGACCCTTATACCTGAACCCCAACCATCAAATCCAACAGAACTGCACAAGCCTTTCTCTTCAGCTTAAATCAGCGATCGGTTCAAATCTGGTGCTCTGTTTCTGGTGCTTAAGGTGGAGTGACAGAAATGCAAAGCTAAAATTTCCTACCTCTGATAAAAGCCAAAAACAGACCACAGAAAGTATCAAAGAACTTATACAATAATATGTCTTTTACATATGCCTACTTTGGGTGAAAAGCAGAATTAACTAAGTGAGTTGTGTTAAAGGAAGATATTTTGTGTGGTTTTTATGCTGCTGAGTCTGAACTTTTTTTCCACTTTAAACACCAAAAACAGCTATGTATGCTAAATGCTCAGTTACTGTGTGGATTTAAATTTTGGTACAGAAATGCTCCATAAAGACTGAAATTACTTACAACACAATTATGTTTCTCCTTTAAAGTGTTTTATTTTTTTCCCCAAAATCACGTGTTTAGGTGCTTGCCTCAACTAGTTCAGAATTACCAAGCAACAGTTAAATCCCGTCTGTGCTCTATCACTGCAAGCTATTTGTTTTTCATATGGTGCTCCAATCAATAACTGTGGTTGTTGTT
>NW_015768489.1:0-718 GCF_001515625.1 Sinocyclocheilus rhinocerous
ATGCTTGAGGTATTCGGCCAATCACAACGCACTGGATAGCTGACCCGTTTCAGAAAATATGACCCCTTTAATATAAAATTACACTGTTAAGATAAGCTTTTGTATTTCAAGTTCATTTACAGTAGAGGGCAGAGTTTCACTTATGAACAGGCTCCATAGAAGCATCTCTTAAGCTCCTCACTTCTCAAATGAGAGAGATAATAACTACAAAGACAGCTCATTTATAATACAGCTATTCATTAAAAAACATATTTGATAGAGTGTGTAGTTGGCATTCCTGGGCTGCACTGTAGATTGTATTATAAGTGTCTGAACAGTACCTGGAAGGAACCTAGCACAAGTTCAAAGAAGAGTCTCGCCTCTAGACCCACATGCTCAGGAAACAGAGCAAATACAATGTAGTGTACTCCAAAAAGAGGGATGAGTAGAAGAGTTGACTTCGCCAATCGCCTGAATGGTAGATAAAAGAGATCAGGGCACCGTATTTAATGTATTGTATGTAAAGCATGTCTGTAATATTGAAAAGAAACCAAAAATAGCCATGTAGTGTGATTTTACAATTCGCAATTATTTAATAGATCTCACCTGTAAAGTTGCCTGTCTCCTCCATTCAATTCTGGGGTTTTTGTCTTCACAGCTATAATCCTGCTTATGTTAACAAACACCAGAAAGTTCACCTGTAAAGTTTAAAAGCACATTATTTTGGTCTATAGTCAAA
>NW_015768490.1:0-719 GCF_001515625.1 Sinocyclocheilus rhinocerous
ATTAACCGCTAGAGCGCCAAAAGTTACGGACTGCAGCTTTAACTGGATTTGTATAAAGTTATTAGTCATGTTGAACATTTAGACAGCTCATTTCAAGCTTGTGACATGCATCTGTTACACAGTCTTTAGACATTTGCGATGTCTCGTTTCAGGTTTTCGCGTATGATCATTGCTTCTGGTCTATGGATGAGGCTGAGGCGGCCAAATTTGCAGGTCTGTTGATATTGAAAATGATTCATTTTGCTATAATGACCAACCCTTTTGTGGAAACTATCACTAAACCTCTGTAATGTGTTTATACTGCAGTGATCTGAATCATCAGGGAACATTTATGATGGCAATAGAAACTAATAGACATCATTATTCCCTGCTTATGTTTCCTTGTGAACTTTTCTGAAGAAAAGACAAACCTGTAAAACTGCTTTACCAAATCTACTGTTCATCTGCGTGCGGTTTATCAGCGCTAAAGATTTGTAAAGCTTCAAGACAAGTTAAGCTCTATAAGCAGTTGCTGTTTGTTAACTCGTTTATTCGTCTTTTAGTTAAAAAAAAAAAAGTAAATCAGAAATCACAGTTACAATAACAAACTTGAATGGAACCCTTTAAAGGAATAGTTCACCCAAAAATGAAAATGTATTCACTTTCAGGCCATCTAAGATGTAGAGGAGTTTTTCTTTCAGATTTGGAGAAATGTAGCATTGCATCACTTGCTCAGCAAT
>NW_015768491.1:0-719 GCF_001515625.1 Sinocyclocheilus rhinocerous
AGCCAGGAAATTTCAGTTTTGACAATATGGGACCTTTAAAAATAAGTCGGATAAAACCAAAGTCCCTTTATATAGTATTCTATAGTCTTTGATAAAACAGAACATCACACGTGTAGCTACTTATAGAGTATGCTTAAATAAGCTAAAATGAAACGGACACGTTGCCTACAGCAGTTATATTTGGGTAAAACAAGAAATTAAAAACGCAATGCAATAATGATATCGTATGGTTGATGCAATCCGGGTGTTTATGTTCATTTAGAATAATTATAATAAAACATATTAACATAATAATAGCAGCGTTACTTATGTTAACAACAATAATAATAGTATGCTAGTTTGCATTTAAATAATGTTCTTGTATTATGTTAGTTTAAACAGGAGTCTCTTTAACCACTGATTGGATTGCAGTAGAGCTGCTGAAGAGCTTCATGGAGAAAAGACGGAAGCCTCGGGACTCTTTTGCCTCCTTCAGCAAACACTGTATACATGTATTTCAGAGTGTCTTGGTTTCGCCGGTGTTCCTGCAGTCATTCGGCGGTGTTACTGTCGGTCACTGACCCACTTCACCTCAGTTTGTTGATACGAGTTCAGTGACATATAGAATTCTTTAACTTTGTAAACACAAAGTCAACTAATTATTTAGGGTCAGATCAATCCATCCTATTTATAATAATTTATTGATCAATTTGTGTGCATATATTTTCATTTTTGAGTGT
>NW_015768492.1:0-719 GCF_001515625.1 Sinocyclocheilus rhinocerous
AGTCTTTTACCGTTAAATTCACGGTCATTTTTTACAGTGTAGCCTCCCATAAGTCTCTCTGCAAACCCATGTGTGCAACATGTGAGGCACAAATCTGATGCCCATATATCATGCATTCAGTCCATTAGTTGTATAGGGGGTACAGACCTGTTTTGAGAGGCTAATTTGATTCAAAAGTGGCTCATTAAATGGAGAGAGAAACCGAGACAGAAAGAGAGGACAGATAAACAACAGAATGTGAGTATGAAAGGTCAGTGTGGGCTCTTTGATAGAAACCTCTGGAGTTAATGAATGAGTGTGTGTTTTTGTGCACTGAACATATATGTATGTTCAATATTCCTGCAAATACACCAGTTCAACATCATTCACCAAGCAGGGAATTCAAACCAGCTTAAACAAGCTAAAACCAGCAAATCAACCTGGTATTAGAGAGAGAGAGCTCAAATCTTGATATATAACTGTTCAAAAATAATCCAGGCTGGTAATCATTAGGGTTGGGGAACATTACAGAATTACCATATAGCTTGCATATCCAAACTGTTAGTGCAGCATGGCACTTGTTTATGCAAGACTGTGCCTGCCTCATAGTCAAAAACTAAAAGGTAATTGAGGTTTGAAATAAGATGTCATGTTGTGAGATACAGTATAATATCATGAGAGATATAATGTCACATTATAAGATATAAAGTCACAATTTTGAGAAACGAAGTCGCAGCTGC
>NW_015768493.1:0-719 GCF_001515625.1 Sinocyclocheilus rhinocerous
CCATAGGAAAGATTAATGAACTTCAATGTCACTTTGACAACTTTTCTCATCCGAAGACAAACAATCCAAATGCTAAAGAACCAAAAGGGGAGGTGGGTTGCCATAGAAACCGTTTCAGAAGCCCATACAGGTTGCATTCAGATACTTGTGTACTGTACTGAAGAATCAGTGGATGTGTAATGATGCTAAAAATGGCTACGCATTCATCTTGTGAAACAACTGTCTCAGTGGTACGTGGATTCAGTCAGGTGATGCTGTACAGGTCAGGAGGGGTTAAAGGCAGAGGATTACATCCTCTAATGAAGTCTCAACACTGTTATGGAGAACTGCGATTCCTTACAGGCCATTACCTAACATTGCAAATCATGAGAGCCGAGGTGGTCATTACGGCCCTGCCCCAACAGGCAGTTTCCCTTCTGCATATGAGTGAAGCCAGTCTCTGCCAATTACCTCCAGAGAAGAGAGTCTGAATATGAAGATCTTCTCTTTCCTCTGCCGGCTTCGGGCATAAAAACAGTCTCAAATAAAGGACAATTAGGAATTATTAACCAATAATGATGTTAGATAAGTGCTTCCAGCTTTTAAACTGATGGAACTGGCGTTCTCCCTGTTTCACAGCACAATGTGGTGTTGCAATGTCTCGGACTCTCTCTCGCTGTCTCCCTCGTTCTCACAGCCAGGTATCACAGTCCTTCATCTTATCATTCTGTTGAAGGATT
>NW_015768494.1:0-719 GCF_001515625.1 Sinocyclocheilus rhinocerous
CAAGAATAATTACATCGTTCGAATCTGTTAAGGGTCTACATTTGTGTGTGTACACTCACAATAACAACTAAACATTGTGTGCTGTAAAATAATGGAATCAAACAGGATACTATTTCTGCCGTCTCGGTTCCTGTGAACTTGAACGCGTCAAAAATTAACCGAAACTCCGTTGCTTCGCAGACATGAAAAATATATCTATAGAACGCGAAATGTTTTATTAATGAACCAATTCAAACAGAAAACAAATAAAAACTATCAACAGGCTGCATGAGCTCCATACTATCCCCTCAGCACGTAGAATGTTACTTTTTTAAAATAAAAACTAAACTATTTGTGGATTGAGGTAGGCCTGCTATTTTTATTTGACGGAAAAAAACTATGCCGTTTCTTCAAAGCTTCAGAAGGATTCAGTGTTTTCGTTTAATTTCCGTTTGATTTATTTAAAAGAAAAATATTTAGTGTAGGTCTATTTATTTTGTTTGTTTTATTCATATTATTCTCTTTTTCTCTGTTGTCAGAAACGCTGCAGGTGCGTGAAAATCTGACGATGTGTGAATCCAAGTTCTGTTCTGTATGCTGCTGTTTGCACATGTTAAAATAACTCTGTGAAAAAATGTTTGTATATTTAATGGGTCAGACACTCATTAATTCTATTTTTATTCAATGCTAATTTAATATTCTAATCTTATCAGTTAACGGTTAATGTTCGGATAACGAGC
>NW_015768495.1:0-719 GCF_001515625.1 Sinocyclocheilus rhinocerous
TAAAAAGCTTTTTGTCTCTTGAGTACTTTACCCAGCACTGTTTGTAATTGCAAATATTAGGGGAAAAAAATAAATAAATAAAAATAGCAACGCATCCACATCAGTTACACCAACATTTTCGGGTCTAAGTGGCCCCCACTAGTTCATCCAGACCCCCCTCTGCGTTTTAAATCCCACATCCTATTTTTCACCTCCCTCCCACCTTAAAATGTCAGTGAGGTAATCTGCACGTCCTCATTCAGCTTGGCGTTAACTAGAATCAAGGGTGACTGCTGGAGGATGAGGCCAGTGTTGCGGAAAACTCCCAGAAGACCCTGCTCTCCGCTCTGCCAACAGGTAACTCACTAATGGGGCAAGTTTTACCAGACCGCTGGGCTGTGAAGGGCCGTGCTCTCCTTGGGGCTAAACCTCCCGACACACACAAACAGAGGCAGTCGGCACAGAGGGCTGTCTGAATTGATGAGTAGGACAAACAACCAAACAGGACACATTCGCTTGCCCTCCACATGGACAAACAAGAGTGCGGGCTGTGTGCACAAGCACACCTGCATTAGCAATGCTATAGGGGAAATGTGGAAGTGGTGTGTTCTCTGCTGAAGGGCCCTACATATACAGCAGCATTCATCTGTTATGGAAAATGTTTCGTTATTACTAGACTGTTTCCACCAAATTACAAATTATAATACCAGTTACTTTGTTTGTTTGTTTGTTTGTTTGTT
>NW_015768496.1:0-719 GCF_001515625.1 Sinocyclocheilus rhinocerous
AGTTAATAGTGAGAATTGGTCCCTAAACTAAAGTGTTACCATGTGTATGTATGTGTGTATATGTATATGTATTGTGTTTTTGTCATTTTAGTAGATTTTTATATACAGTACATTTTATGTTTTTTGTAATTTTTTTTTGTAATTTTTTTTTGTTTTATATTTATTTATTATTTATATTTTATTTATTTTGTACAAATGTAATTTTTATGGTTTAATTTTAGTGTCAGTTTTACTTTTATCTAACAATAATAACCCTGGATCAAGTAAATGCGGCCTTGGTGAACATAAGAAAAAGTGTAAGTACTCCAAACTTTTGACCTGTTGTCTATATTTATATATTTGTGTGCGTGTGTGTGTGTGTCTTTAATATTACAACATTCATTAAAAAAAAGACTAATTTTATGCTCTTTATCTGTAATCAAATTTGAGCTCCGTTTCCATCACATCTGCCACATCTTCTGACATTAAAGTGCTGCAGGGTCAGAGTGCATCAAAACTTAAGCAGCGTCCTCCTTTCATGCTCTTCACAAACTCAGAGAGAGAGAGAGACAGAACTGAAAGCTTGGCAGTGGGCAGCTTATACAAAATGCAAGCTGACTGATTTCTGCCATAAAAAAAGCAGCATTAACTGCCCAGACTGCTGCAACAGATGTGAGGCCAGCAGACCACATACATAGAGGGTGTCACGTTTCCCATCCCTCACACACACACACACACAC
>NW_015768497.1:0-718 GCF_001515625.1 Sinocyclocheilus rhinocerous
ACACTGGCTTTTTGAAGGACCTCCTTTTTTCCCTTTTGAAACACACACACACACACACTGTTATTAGGTATTGGCTGCCAATTGTTTTCCCCTGCCCGTTAAAGTTCCTGTGTAGATTAGGCTCTAGATGTTTCAGGGGCTAGTCACACAGCCACTATGTTAAGACTGTCTTAATAACTAGTTTTACCAACTAGCAGTTAGCCAAGAAGTTATCAGTCTTACTTTTCTGATTCAAATTAGGCCAGTCTACCTTTTTGTGTCTGACTTTTGAAAAGTTATGACCAGTCTTGAAAAAAACAAATTAGATGACTAACTTTTTAAGACTAGTCTAAGCAGTTAATGCAAACGGACCCAGGTCTTGCATTTCCTCATTGCCACTAAAGAGAGATTGTTCCACTATCCACTGACTTATGTCACTGTGTCTAGTTTGCTAACACAGATTTGAAAGAACTGTCATATATACTCATGACCATGCTTTTTGTCATTTTTCGCTTAGCCTACTCTTATCGAACATCCCAACACCATCCAAATGAATATGTAAGTATGTGCTGTGCGCTTTCCTCTCAATAGCAAAATAAACACAACAAAAACGACAGTAGTGAGAAAACAGCAGTTAAGCTGTTCAGTTATGACTATGAAGCAGCTCTAGTGTGTTCATGTTTTTACTAAACACAGTACTTAAAGGGATAGTTCACCCAAAAATGAAAATTCTGTCATT
>NW_015768498.1:0-719 GCF_001515625.1 Sinocyclocheilus rhinocerous
GTATGTGTGTTTCTTCCCATTCACTTGTAATTGTTTAGCTGCACAAACCATTTAACCAGTATTGACTGAAATCTTTTATCTCTGTGGCTTGCAAATGGGTCGTAAGTGTGAACACGTGCAGTTCTATTCACTCATCTAATGTGTCATGTGATAAGGACAGAGAGCTGCTCAGGTCGGGTTGAGTGAATTTATGGGTGATATAAAATTGGTTGCCCTGCATGAGGCTGTTACAGTTTTATATGGAACCGATGTGGGAAGGAAACTATCAGCCAGCGGGTCATACAACTATTCAAAACGCATGGATTATTAATAGCAAGAATGTTCAAAGACTTACATTACACAGAGACTACAGGGGGTTTTGGCCAACAGGATGAAATGCATTAAAATTTCTGAGTGGATTGAAGGAGTCTCCACAGGTGTGGCTAATCGGTTCTTTCTTTCTGAGGGCGCATGAACTACTGATCTATGGTCCATCAAAGCCTAGAACACAATAAAGCAGAGCATGTTAGGAAACAGAAATTCACTGAACAGTCCTGCTTTTCATAGCAGTATTCCTGTAGTTCAAACACCAGAGCATGGCACTAGCAACACCAAGGTCATGGGTTCAATTCCCAGTGTGTGAACTGAAAAGATGCATAGCATTGCTTCGAGTAAAAGTGTCTGCCAATTGCATGAATGCAAATTGCACCAACACTGATGACAGATTCCTGGCTTGTTTA
>NW_015768499.1:0-716 GCF_001515625.1 Sinocyclocheilus rhinocerous
AGGAAAACTTGAAATCGCATCATATGACCCCTTTAAAATGCTGTTTATGTAGTGTTTTATCATCTGTTGGTTTGAGTGTGTGATGTGATCGATCTGGGTTCTTGTGAATGACACTCTGTGTTGATTTTAAAAACACAAAATCTTACAGTGTGATTTGAAACTTGATAAGGTTATCTATCTAGTGCTGCTCTCTTTCGATATGGAGTTGACGTTCAGTCTCAGTAAGTGAATTGATTAATTAGTTTGTCTGGGTAAATTGCTGATCTCAATTTGGTGTCTTGTGACCAGTTTGATTTTTACATTATTATTTATTTCTGCTTTTGACACAATAACTAAGGGATTATTAGATTACAATAATAAAAACATGCATTATAAATATTTTTATAATTACTAGTTTTGGGGTCTATACTTTTTTATACTTCTTTAGAAAAAAGTTTTGCATTTATTTGATCAAAAATAAGTACCAGCAGTAATATTGCGAAATATTATTACAATTTTAAATAACTGTTTTCTATTTGATTACATTTTAATATGTAATTTAAACCTGTGATGGCAAAACATAATTTTCAGCAGCCATTATTCAAATCTTTAGTGTCATATGATCTTTCAGAAATCGTTCTAATATGCTGTTAACAACTGAATATTTTCTGAAGAACGAAACCACACATCATATTTCAGTGGGTTTTTGGTTGTTTTATGCTATGAATAATTTCTAC
>NW_015768500.1:0-719 GCF_001515625.1 Sinocyclocheilus rhinocerous
ACTGTAGCTGGCTGTGATTGACTATATAGCTGTTTTAAGAAATCCTTGCATGCAATATGCATCCAGCAGATGGGATGGGTCATGAGGGTGGACTACTCTTGCTAAAAATCTTGTTTTTGTGAATAAAAGTGGACGTGATTTTAGTAAACAGCAGCTGAGAGATTCTGACCTCAGCGGGTGATGAATGCATAATTAAGTAAATAATAAATGCGATCAAGTAAATCAATTTGCGCTGCACTCTGATTGTTTCACCAGGTATTATGTGTTGAATTGTCACAGTTGATTCATTATGTTTTATCTGCGGGAATGCTGCAGTGCTTTGATCAATTTAACAATCAATATGAAATTATGTTTATTGATATTAAATTGCCTTTAATACCAAATAAATATCAGCACTGTGTCATATATTGATTATGAGGCAAACGTTCCCATCAGACTGAATTAATTTACATGTGCATTTTACCTGTGATTAAATCTGCAGAATATGGTCTGTCGCAGACACATTTAGATGCGTGAATCCCCAGGCGTCTCACATTCCCACTGAATTACTTATTCACAGCAGCCTTCTTTTAGCAGCTTTCTGTTTGTTAGTAGAAAAAAAATGCAGTTTTTGAAATGTGCAAAGAAAAACCCTACTTTTAGGATTAAAAAAATAAATATTAGATATTAAAATACATTAAATATCTAAGTGTGTGTATTAGGGCTGGGTAAAAAATGTC
>NW_015768501.1:0-719 GCF_001515625.1 Sinocyclocheilus rhinocerous
GCATCGGCATCGGCTGTCAAAAAACCCATATCGGTCGACCACTAAATGTAAGTGTAAGTGTGTGATACTAAAACAACACTGTTGTAGCTGTGTGGACTAATTATAAATGCATATACAAGTAGAATTTATAAATGATTAAGTAACAAACCAATAATAATTTTAATCGTTTATGATTAAATAATGAGAATTATGATATAACACAAATTGATAGTAAAAAATTACTACTTCTACTACTAATTATTATTGTTATTATTATTTAATTATTTAGCTATAAATTCTAATTATATCTGCATATATATGTATGTTTAATCATTGTTTATAAATTCAAATTTCAAATTTAAGTTCCAAAAGAAACAATCATATAATCAAAAATTTTATAAAACACCTGGAATATTTGTGATTTATATTTTGCTTACAAAAAAATTCCCCACAACTGAGAAACAGGAATAATTGCAGCAAAGGGGCTGTGCTGTCCAGCCAATCCTCAACCCGTTGTGTTCAGTAGTTGTCCAATCCTAGCCTCACTCACTACCAGCATAACTGCAGGACTGATCCCAGATGTACTCATACGAACATCCCTCCCATTAGCAATCTAAGTGTTGTGTTGGTATTTCTGTGTATCAAGAGTGTGTCTGTTCGTGCTCTGCCTTCAGGTACTGGTATTGTCCTCTCTGGAGGCTGACTCAATACAACATTACAGCTAGCGTCAAAAAGCAATA
>NW_015768502.1:0-719 GCF_001515625.1 Sinocyclocheilus rhinocerous
AATACAGACAAACACTGATGCTTTCAATATCTGGAGAGCCATTGTTTGCTGCTCATATGCCATTTTTTTTCTGGATGTCCCAAATCTTATGTCTAGAACAGCTGGAAAGTTTGCAGCACATCATCTAAATTATAACTAGATCAAAAAATTTTTTTTTATTAATATTTAATTATTTAAAAACTTAAATTTTTATCATAAATTTACCAAGTCATCTACATTGAAATCAACACAGAATGTAAAAGTAATCAAGCACTTCGCTAGTATATCAGTTATTCTCAATATTACATGTTGTAGTTTATATTATAAATTACATGAATACTTGAATCTTTTGGCTGCAAGATTGGATTTAGGTTCCTCTGTGAAACTTTTTGCAGGATCCACTAGAAACACCATATAGTTCACTGCATTTATGTACTGAAAATGATAAGTAAACAACGTAATACAGCAAACACTGATTAGATTTAAAAAATAAAATGTACCTGACATTGTAATGGCATGATAGATGTTTAACATACTCTCCAGAAACTCCCAGTGGACATTGCCAGTATTTACAAATGAAACAACTGCTTGGTAATGATCAAAGTTCGCCTGAAAATAAATAAATAACATAAAAAAGAATTTATATTATTAACTATATATTTGCATTGTAAACCATAAAATGTTTACAGTTTTTAAATAATATACAAAGCTGATACGTGCTCAATAAATCGGTTTTAACA
>NW_015768503.1:0-719 GCF_001515625.1 Sinocyclocheilus rhinocerous
TTCCACTCTGCTCTTCTGAAAGTACTGAAGCATAGAGAGACATACAGTAGCACCCATTACAGAAAAACTATCCAGAGTGAGATCTTCTTGTCTCTCTTAGCATTACGCTTCTCTGCACCTTGCTCCTGGGAGGACGCTCACCTACTGGCCCTGCCTTATGTCCTCAGACCGGGATGGGCTAGACCCTTCAGAAGGTTTAGGTGTAGACCTGGAACTGTGCGGTATATTGTAATTTGCAGGAACAGGAACAAACAGGCACGGACGTGGATCTCTATGCAGGTGTTTTAATAAAGAAACAAGGTAAACAAATGTCAAGGAACACTGGGGAAAAACAGAAACAGAAACACAGGAAAAACAGCAAACATACATTCAATGACTAACAAAACTTGGCTGAAATACAAGGGATATATACACAGAGAACACAGGGATAATTAGTTGCAGATAGTGAGGTAAATTAAAATTAAAGTATATTACATTCACTAATTTTATGATTAATATGTTAAATAAATAAAATACAAATAAAATAAAATAACAGCACCATCTCTCATGTATGTATTCTGCTATTTTCTGTGTTTTGGAGCAGCTCAAGCCGTTTCTCATCACGCTGCGTGATATATAGACTGAACGGTGGCTCAAAACACCTGACTGCTGCATGAGCATGTGATACACAAACTATGGAGAATTAAGAAAAAAAAATTCAGAAGCAGAAATAGAAGTTT
>NW_015768504.1:0-719 GCF_001515625.1 Sinocyclocheilus rhinocerous
CTAATCTATTCTTAAACTACTCACCACAAACAAATTTCCAGCTGTTCATCAGGGAAATAGCTCGGTGCTAGTTTTCTCCTTTATAATCAAACAACATTCTTTCCAGCCTAATGTACCAGTACCACTGAAAATGGACCTTATCCAACCGCAGCTTCTGTCTCGCTATGCAGAGCTGAAATGGTCCTAAAAAAGAATGGACTTGTAACAAGGTTCCTGAAATAATCATTTGGAGTGTTCATTTTGTGATGTTTTTTTTTTGTTTGTTTTTTTTAATAAGAAAAAATCAGGAAAATGACAAGCAGAGAGCTGGCAAAATATATGAAAAGAGTGACTATTTCATCTCGCACATTAAAATGCAATCTGCAGCAGCATGGTTGGACATTCTACATACTGATTTGTTGAATTTAATTAAGAATGTGATAATTTTTCCAACCCTTCATTTAAGCAAAATTGCAATTTTAAAGATAATAAATTGCAGTAGTCACCGTTAGGAAATAGAAATATATCTATATCGATTGGTTGATCTCAACATTTGTGATAGTAAAAACATAAGAAATAAATGTGTTCAAAGGGAGTTGCACATGTACTGTAATACTCATTTCATAAGCAAAGATGTTATCCAATCATAGCAGTGGGAATTTTTACTTTTTTTCATCATAAAAATAATTTTTTCATGCCTTAAGGCCCGTTCACACCAAGCACGATAACTATAAAGATAA
>NW_015768505.1:0-719 GCF_001515625.1 Sinocyclocheilus rhinocerous
TGGCAAATTTTTCATTGTAAGACAATTGCTCAGTAGCCTAGAAATAAACTCAAGTGTTTATTACAGATATTACTTCATACAGACATTTGATTAAGAGGGTGCACTTGGATATGTGTTTCAAAATACTTTGCTGCCATAAAAATGCCGGACATAATAAAAAACCTCACAGCTTGTAGGAACCTCACAGCTTGTGATTTACATACAACGCTGTCCTCCAAGAAGCAAATTTGCCCAAATTTCAATAGATTCAAGAGATCACGCTTTCAGAAAAAAAGTACATTTACATAAACTCAGTATGAAGTATGAATGTATATCCACATTCTGTGTTCATCTCCAAGCCTCTGGTTGAAAAACAGACTTGATAATAGCAGACGGACAAGTCAGAAACTGATCTAAACTATTTTTGCGCCAGTGGCTCAGCATGACGACCCGATCCATCTTTGTTCACCTTGGGATATGCTTTAATGATTTCCCTGCAGTGACCCTTCAAAGGCTGGAGCATCAGTGGTCAAACAAGGTCTTCAAGGCATTCTCTGTTCCTTTGAGACAGAAGTCGAAGGGTATGTTTGACCTCTGCTTTGTTAAAAGATTCCCCCATGTTTTGGTGTGGGTTCTGATGGGACACAATTTCTACAGCTGTCATTATGAGCCAATTTCTTAATTGTAACCAGCACCAAAGGTCGTGATGGCTGTAGGAACCTCCTAACCATAAGGCTCAA
>NW_015768506.1:0-719 GCF_001515625.1 Sinocyclocheilus rhinocerous
TTTTTTGATAAATTTAGCTTCAGAAGACAGCTGTTCATCTAGGTGGAAATGCTAGCCAGGCATGAGGTGATTTGTGAGAAACGTGGTTATCAGAGGGTGGGAAAGTGAGAACTAATTGATTATCAGCTAAATGAGAATGATAGATGAAACCATGAGAGGTGTAAAGGAAGAACAGAACTGGTCTGAGTACTGAACCCTGTGGAACTCCAGTGGGTTTGGAGATGAAGGTCCTTCCCATTATATATAGTGGGTTCTTTTCTGAAGGTACGATGAAAAAAAAAATGTGAGTGCAGACCCTGTAATTCAATCGCTGTTATTAGGGCTGTTTTTGTGGAGTGTGCTATTTCGAAACCAATTTTCATCAATGAAGTTGTTCTTACAGGTGTAGTCTGGGACATGGTTGAACACAGCAAATTTATACAGTGTGGTTCTACAATTGTCTTGCTTCACAATGGACAATTTTTTTTATTTTATTTTAACCCTTCCATCCATGATTCTATCAGAACAGACTTGTCACCCATTTTGGGGTCACTACATACCAGTTGAGAAATACTGCTCTTCACTGTTGAGAAAGGGCAGTAAAGATTCCTATAACCTGTCAGATGTCCATGACTACAAACCGATGTGAAGAGGACCTGAAGTTAGGAAGGTCAGGTGATGGTAGAGGTGATGAAAAAGAATGTAAGATAGAGTAAAAAAGGGTTGAAGAGGAGGTTAAA
>NW_015768507.1:0-719 GCF_001515625.1 Sinocyclocheilus rhinocerous
TTTTGTGTACATTTTAAGTCAGAAATTTTAGCAATTTGGGTTTTTAAAGTATTAACGTTTATTACGTAATTTTTAGCCTGCTAGTTCTGAATAATATTTTATGATGTTTACCTATTTACTTGAGGTCTTTTTTATATCTGATGCCAGAGTAGGTAAAAACTGATATTAAGATGGTTTTAATGGGTACTGGGTGCCAATAATCAGCCAATTTTGATGAGGAAATATATTCAGTCTAGACAGTAAATTACACAAGCTCACTGTAATTTGTACTGTATCAATATCAAAGGTCCATTTGGCAGAGCTCATATAGTTGGTCTTTGAACTTTAATCTCTATTAGCCAAATCCTCCTTTGTGGGCATTAATTGATGTACATTGGCATACTTATGTCTCATATAATCTGAAGGTCAACAGAGAAAATGTTTTTGCAGCATCTTTATAAAATATTGTTATTCTTTCTTGTAGCCTATGGTTTACTTCTTCATCAGCAGAAGTGGAAAAACAGAACAGTATTCTTACAAGTGTGTATATTGTTTTGACCTGTGCAATAGCGGTCATCCACACTGTATGTTTTTACCCACTAGTGCAGTTGGAGAAAAGGTGTTGCTGAAATGATCAAATGTGTACTAAGCATCCTTGCTTTACTAAGCTACTTGTACTTTGCTCTTTTGTTCTAAAAAATAACAATTAATGATAATATAAGATTTTCACATCAAGATAT
>NW_015768508.1:0-719 GCF_001515625.1 Sinocyclocheilus rhinocerous
TTGCTTCTTGACGTAGGCGAAGTTGGCCATGCCGAAGATGGCGTAGATGAACATGACGAGGAACAGCAGCAGGCCGATGTTGAACAACGCTGGGAGAGACATCATTAAAGCGAAGAGCAGCGTCCGGATTCCTTTCGCGCTGCGGATGAGCCGAAGGATCCGTCCGATTCGAGCCAAGCGGATGACGCGGAAGAGCGTTGGCGAGACGAAGTACTTCTCGATGATGTCTGCGAGAACGATACCTGGAACGAGAGTGAAAACAGCACCTTAATGCTGCTCTTTTCCATAAAACAACACCCACCATTTTTTAGAGCTTTTGGATTTCAAGGCAATAATGACTTTAATTTGGGTCTGTCCCTTTAAAACTAGGAATACCGCACTTAAATCATATGGATGGTGTTATGATGTTGTAAAAAAGTCATAACCATGTCTTAAACCTTGGGGGGGACCAAAGAGTTCTTTTTTTATAGAAATATAGAAAGAAATGAGTGTGAATTTATTGCAAAGTAACCTATTGGAACTATTTGTAAAACATATATTTATTTTAAAAATTTGCTCTTAATTGCCTATGGCTCCATTAATTAATGTTTCTGGTCGTGTCACATTCAGTTACGAATCCGGGCTATTACAGTAAACTAAAAAAACATGAAAAATATTTTCGTTACTTGAAATAAAATAAATATTTACTGAAATAACAATCTATAAAAAAAAAAAAAAAT
>NW_015768509.1:0-717 GCF_001515625.1 Sinocyclocheilus rhinocerous
TACACAAAATGTTCTTTTTAGCAGCATCATATGACCCCTTTAAAATCAGACTAGCAAACCAGACTAGCCTGACTGCGTAATAAACCAGCCTAGTTTATACCGGTTTTACAGTTGGAGAAACATAACCATTTTTGTCTTGTGGAGTTTGGGCCAGTCATGCGCATGTATATCTGTATACAAACTTTGGAATAAAAAAACCAGCAGATTTCCAACACCACAAATTCCACATCATCATATTGAATTATCTCTCATATTTCTGCATATTTCCTGTTCTGATGACATCACTTAGTCTGTGTGGGCTAGAGAATAATGTTTGCAGAATAACTATTTGCACATTATTTAGCAAGCTCCCATTTGGTTTGACTTTATTCTGATATTTAACAGCCTCTTTTCACAATATAATCACTTCTCAGTGGATAAGATCAAGTCCTGATCTACATTTTTTCTCTGACTGAATATGCTTTTTCCCTCAGAAATACATCAAATCATGCAAGTAAAATGTGTTGCAAATGTCACATTTGGCATTAATATTCAGAAAGTCAAATCTTACATGTTATCAATCTAACACTCTGTATACAGGCAGAGAGATTGAGAGAGAAAGTGTGTCTGAAAGAGCATGACATCACACATGTAAGGCCTCATGAAGGATGTGAAAATCATTAGAGCACTGAAAGAGCAATAAAAAGAGCAAATGACTTTGTCAGCTATTTTATGTTG
>NW_015768510.1:0-719 GCF_001515625.1 Sinocyclocheilus rhinocerous
ACCATGTCCTTGCTCGAATCTTAAATTGTCTGATTCGGTCTGATAACCTACAATAGATAGAGACATGTTTTTTTCAATGCACCCATTTTTGAGATGTAAAGTTCTCATGATTTTTGATGGTTGTTTTAGGGTTTTAAGCATTGTAAAATTCGATATAACAATACATAAAATTAGCAAGTGCTTAGGAGCTTAACTTGGTTTGAATTGAAATATTACTTTGAAAATAAAAAAAATCATTTAATAAAACAAAGCAATATGTTTGTGGTTACATTTGCTTTTTAAATGTGTGTACGGTATGGTTTCACTAGAGTGAATTCAGTTTCTGTCCATAAAGGCTAAAGCTGGGATCCAATCAGTGAATCCAGGAATAAAGTACGAGATGAGTGTAGCCAGAGGGCTACAGTTTTCACCTTCGTGGCCCTGGATCTGCAGAGTCCTGCCCCAGACAGATGAGTCGACTCTTGTGTGGGCAGCACAGGGTACGACCCAGCGTGCGGCCAAAGCCACATGTTAATGCGAATGTAATCCACATCCTGCTATGGGATGATCCCTGTGAACCTCTGCCAACATCACCATGCCTGGAAGTATGCTCTCTATCATGCTTTCTAGTAACTGAAACATCAGCCGGGCTAGCTTGAATGAGTATGTGCTATGTGTGGGTTTTAATCAGTTTTATGCATAGCTCATTTTGCCATACGAATGTCAAATACACTAATATT
>NW_015768511.1:0-719 GCF_001515625.1 Sinocyclocheilus rhinocerous
TGTCTTTCCCTCGCTTTCTCTCTCTCCCTCTCCTCCCACAGTACGATTTCTGCTGCTGGGGCTCAGTGTGATCATGTGACGAGCTCGCGAGCGCGAGAAGAGCTGGTCGGTAACGGAGGAGCGAATGCCAATCTCATTGAGAAAGCGCCTTTATTGCGCGTGAGAGACGGGAGGGACAGACGTTTCTAGTGCTGCACACATAGACAGACAAGACACAGGAAGCTCTGGGGAACTCGGGGAAAGGTGCATTTTCATCGCCTCAAGAGGAAGTTAAGGACAAATCTCTCGCTAAAATAAATCTTAAAAGGGGCACTGGGCACGCGGGAGTCGCCTTTACGACTAACTTGTGGGATTTATCGGGAATTGTTTCTGAAAGGAGACCTGGCTTCCCTCTCCACACGTTTAGATTTCATTTTGTTCATTTAATTTCAGTTCATCAGCTGCACTAAACAACTGTCATCTCCCGAATTGCCTATTGCAGCAGCGGATTGTGCGTAAAGACAGAGACAGCCGCCTTTTCCGCGGACGAGTCAGGCACTTGCCTTGTTCACTTGCGTTTTTGTACTCTATTTATTATTTATATTCAAGCCTTTATTTATTTTGGGACTTTTTCCGTCTATTTTGGGGCGTTGGTGGTGATTTCTGTGGAATATGGTGGGGGAAATGGAAACGAAAGAGAAGCCGAAGCCGACCCCAGATTATCTGATGCAGCTCATGAA
>NW_015768512.1:0-719 GCF_001515625.1 Sinocyclocheilus rhinocerous
AGTAGGAGACGTGCAGTGCGGGAAAACCGCAATGTTGCAAGTCTTGGCCAAAGACTGTTATCCTGAGGTATGTCCTCCTCTCTCTCACGTATTCACTGAGCGGCTATTGATGTGTATGTTCGCTTGTAAGACACTTGGATGCTTGCTTATGTCATTATGCAACCATATACTGCTATTAAGCACTGCGTAATAGTATATTTATACATCAATACATCAAGGTAATACTTCATGTATCTTTCTCATGCGAGTTGTTGTGCACGTGTTGACGCTGGGGGTAAAAATCGACGCTTTTGCAACAAACCCATGATATATACTGAAACTAAATGACGTTTTAAACGAAATTTAGTGTTTTTATAGAAAGGTTAAATAATTAAGTCATTAAATAACGGCTTTTATTCCGTTCCCCCCACACAGACATACGTCCCAACGGTGTTTGAGAACTACACAGCTGGACTGGAATTAGAGGAGCAGCGCGTGGAGCTTAGTTTATGGGACACGTCAGGTGAGAGAGACTGACCGACTAACAGCTGGACAGCGGTGATACTGCTTTACACATTTGCACTCAGTAATTTTAGCTAATTAATACAGTTTTACATATATGACAGCACTGTAAATATCATTAAATGGACCCAGAAATTACAATTCTGTCATCATTTACTCGTTCCTAAGTAACTTGTATGACTTTCTTCTGTGAACACACACAATATATATATATATAT
>NW_015768513.1:0-719 GCF_001515625.1 Sinocyclocheilus rhinocerous
TGCTGGTATTTTACCGTAAATGTCACAGATTTTTTTTACAGTGTATACATATACATCTGTCCATACATACACAAATATATATCCATACGCATTCACATACAATAAACATAAAATTAGGAAACATACAAGTACAATTGCAACAAAAAAAAAAAAATCCTATCATTACAGTTTTCTCTGTCTGATGACATTACTACAATATATGCATGTATTTCTTGTAGTTTCTTTTAATTCTTATTCTGTTGTTCAACTACTGAACACCACAGACATTTGAAGCCAAGATCCACCATCTTGAGACCAGACCGAGCCGAAAACCGAAGGACGGTCTGGAGGATCTGGAGTATTACGTTCAGTGTAAGGTGCACCTGTCAGACGTGAGCACACTGGTCAGCTCTCTCAAGAGAAGCGCAGAGGACGTCAAAACCACTAAAGAGGTCAAATGTGAGTTTATTAAAGCAGAACGTTGCTCTGTTTTATCTTTTGCTTATCTGAATGTCAGTTACGCTTAGCTTTTCTACTTTTGTCTTTTTCCAGTTCATTGGTTTCCAAGAAAAATCGCTGAACTGGATAAATGCCATCATCTCATCAACAAATTTGATCCGGATCTGGATCAGGATCATCCAGTAAGTGTTGGATTGATTCTTCTCTTCTTCTAAAATAAATACACACTCATTTACCTGAAATTTGTAATGTCTTTCATATTTAACTCTTTCCCTGCCAGC
>NW_015768514.1:0-719 GCF_001515625.1 Sinocyclocheilus rhinocerous
GGGAAAAAAAAAAAAAAAAAAAAAGTCGAGGTCAAAATTTACTGGTATCACTATCCTTGGAGACATTTGGACCCCATAGGTAGGGAATACCAGGTACACACACACATCAATCTCATTTGTTACAGCCATTATTTTTCTCAAATTATATTAATGGTTTATAGTTTAAACCTTAAATTTTCATTTACTGCAATATTAATCAAAAGATTTACTTTCCAAAAGACAAAAAAACATTCATACAAAGTGAAAAGGGGGTGCCAAACTCCTAGAGGGCAACAGTCCTGCAGAGTTTAGTTCCAACCTGCTCCAATACCTGCAGTTTTCAAATAATCCAGGTCTTGATTAGCTGGATCAGATGCATTTAATCAGGGCTGAAGCTAAACTCTCCAGGTACTGAGGGTACGTTAACACAACAATGATTTTCTAAAAATGGGAAGTTTTAAATTTGCATTTTTGAAAAGTTTTGCATATATATCACAACGTTGTCAAAATGATCCCCGTTCACACAGATCCGCGAAAATGACTAAAAACACTGTATTATTCATGTCAGCTGGGTAGTTGGCAATGCTGCTTTGTAAAGAAACACTACGCACCTACACATGCACATGACATCATTTTCACAAAGTCATGTTTTTGTAGTTTACACAGAGACGATAACGGTATAGCGGTTTCAAAAGCTTGCACTTTGAAACCCATTTTCAAAAGTTTGCATTTTCAGGTCC
>NW_015768515.1:0-719 GCF_001515625.1 Sinocyclocheilus rhinocerous
AAATGTGAAGAATGACAGGTTGGATGCCACAGACTTTTTTTTTTTGGCGGCGTTTAGGTGTAATTTAACTTAGAAAAATTTAGTACCCCTTTGTTAGTTTTTATATTACAAAATACTATTTTGTTATATAATGTCTTTGTTGAATAATGAGAGAACTTGTGAGTTTAAACTTAAGGACGTTTTATTAATTTGTCCAGTATTTATAGTTTCATTGTTTTGGCTAAATCGTGGCCAGGTTTTATTTATTCGTTTCTTGGGAAAGAAATAATACAATGTGCTCACAAGGAAGGAATTAATAAAAAAAAAAAGTTAAACGATTTCTTAATTGGGGCATGTCATGTGCAGGAGAAGTCTACTGTAGTTCTCTGTCCTGTTAAATAAGGACAGATAACAAAGTACGTCCGTGACATGTAGAAATTATAACGTTTATTGTAGGAATTATTAAATGTACATTTCAAACATTTGTATTTGTGACAAATATTAAGTAATGTGACACTGACATTAGCATATCCACATTAAATATGCTTCCACTTTTACTTCTCCAATACAAAGTAAACTATCTTTTATTTTATTTTATGGTAATGTAACATATCTTTCAATAATATAAATAATACTGCACACCTGTTAAATGTGTAAATTTAAAATACAGTGTATTGTGTAACAGACAGTCCCTCCAGGATTCTGTGATCGCTGAATTAATCGCAAAATCAAGCAAACGC
>NW_015768516.1:0-719 GCF_001515625.1 Sinocyclocheilus rhinocerous
CACACACACACACACACAAAGATTATTAGAGTGTGACTATCGGACAATCAAGAGCTTTGTTGTCAATAGTCTGCAAGTTCGCAAAACAACGTGCTGAGAAGAAAAGGTGCGCAAATTACCAGCAAAAGATCTGCGAAGACTTAAGCATGAAACCACCAGGAACCTATTAGCCTCCAGTGCTGCCATTTTCCAGAACTGCAACTTACCTGGAATCTCCAGAAGTTCAAGGTGTCAGGCTTTCAAAGAATTTGCGACGGTAAGGAAAGCTGAAACATGACCCATAGTTAACAAAAATCACAGGTTGCAGCATCAAGACTGAGTCAAGAAATACATGAAGACTGATTTTAATGTAGGTTTTATGGACAGATGAAATGAGAGTAACTCTTGTTGGACCAGAGGGCTGAGCCTGTGGTTGGCTCACTGATTGACACAAACCACCAGTCTGAGTCAGGCAACAGCAAGGTGGAGGTGGCGGAATGGTGTGGGCTGCTATTATTAATGATGAGCTAGTTGGACCTTGCCGGGCTGTAGACGGACCGAAGATGAACTCCCAAAACTACTGCCAGTTTCTGGAAGACACTTTCTAAAAACAGTAGTACAAGAAGAAGTCAGCAGCATTCAGGAAGGCCATGATCTTTATGCATGACAATGCTCCATCACATGCAGCCAAGAATCCCTCCATTTGGCTTGCAAGGCTTCAAAGATGACAGAATAAGGGC
>NW_015768517.1:0-719 GCF_001515625.1 Sinocyclocheilus rhinocerous
CTGTATTTTTAATCAAATAAATGCAGCCTTGGTGAGCATAAAAAAACTTCTTTCAAAAACACTGTATTTATTCCAAACTTTTGACCAGTAGTGTATTCCTGTACTCCTTGGGGTGAATAATACTTCAGGTTATTACGATGATCTCTGACTTACAAAGAAAAGGCAGGTAGATTTGACTGTCGGGGCTTCTGGGAATTTCAGTGACAGCACTCCTACGGCCGAAACACAGCAGTTTTAAATATTGCACAGGCTCAGACATTCACACACATTCATACTTGGTTTCTACATTTTAAACAGACTTACCACAGTGAAACACTGCTTTCACATCAAGACTCTCGGATAAGAATAAATCGGGCTTCCGTTTGAGGGCCTACGAATCAGACAGAGCCAATGAACAGAGCACATGACTCAAACCCCGCCCCTGGAACCCTGTCAATCACTCCTGTGCCCCGCCCACCCTCCATCACTCACTCCCTACACCTGTCTAGCTCTAGAAAATCAACCAAACGTACATATTCAATACAAACAGATCAGGTAAGTAAGAAATCAACACCAAAGAAACTAAAATACTGAAATTTAACTCAATAGAAACTAAAGGTATGATGATTTTTCTCTCTTTAGCGTTCTCACTTGGTTTTCATCTGTTCGATCACTACTTTCTCTGCTCAGTTGGACTGAATGCAACAGAAATCTAAGTAACATGTACGATAAAGACAACT
>NW_015768518.1:0-720 GCF_001515625.1 Sinocyclocheilus rhinocerous
AAAAAAAAGAGGTCTTTTGATGGTTGCTTCATTTACCACTGGTCACAAACTATATCTGTAACTGAAAAAGGGTCTGTTTATCTACAACATATGACCCTTGAGAGAAAAACAAAATGCTAAAGACCAAAGAAATCTGTATTAATAACTCCAGCCACGGGCGACATCTCGTAACAAACTCATTGCAAGAGAAAAAACGTTTCTAAATATCATTCTCCTGACATTCAGCACCTCTCCATGACTGCGACTTGACGTCCTCTCTCTTATGCCAATTTTCCCATCATTCCATGTCACTGGGCCCTGTTTTCTGATTGGCCAGTGCTGTGTGTTGTTCCCCTCCAGGGGCGGAGAAAAGGCGGGGCTTGTGCTCCCAATATCATTCATCCCAAACCCATTTATCTTCCTTCTTGGGGAAAGTTTTTCATCCCCTGCCAAAATCGGTTTGGGTTTGTTTGCCTTTTTCTTTCCAGTGAGCAGCTGTTGGTTTCTCACATCAGTCGTTTTTGTTGTACGCTGCATTATCGAGTTGTCCTTTGTGATGTTTATGACATTTTTGTAAAATCAGCAATGACACCCTGCAGAGATCATTTTTATTTTAAAGCAATTCCGTTGAGGCCGTAGCTCTTCGGGTAAAGAGGAAGAAAAACAGCACATTCTTTGAAAACTAGTCCTTTTCTGTGTTATGGATGAACCCACCGTAGGAACACAAGACGTCGTAAAAAC
>NW_015768519.1:0-719 GCF_001515625.1 Sinocyclocheilus rhinocerous
TTGATTTTTATAAAGATGTTTTGATGTTATAATCACTTGACTTATCAAATTGATTAATCTCGATTAATTGCATCCACAATAAAGTTTGTTTACATAATATATTTCTGTGTAGTGTGTATATTTATTATGTTTATATAAATACACACATACATACGTATATATTTAAGAAACATTTACATGTATATATATTCATATTTGTATATGATTTATATTATAAGTAAATATATTACATATATTTCTTAAATATACATGTGTGTGTGCGTGTTTATATATACATAATAAATATACACACTACACACATGTAAACACAAACTTTTATTTTGGATGCGATTAATTGCTATTAATCGATTCGACAGTACTAGTCAAAATGTTTTTACACATATTTCAAAGCGTTTACTAAAAACACATTATGAGAGATCAATGTCGAAAAAAATATAAAAGAACATTAACTGCGTCTAGATGATATGATGACTAATGTTATTGTCTTATGTTTTTATTATTTATTACTATTTGCTGTTAAGTATTTTTACCTCGCTGAAACGCTGTCCTCCTGTGATCGGTTTAACGGTTTTTTAAGTGAGTGAGAAATTCTCGGGCGCCCATTCAAAAGTCTCTTCCATTCACAAAAATAGCAATTTACGTAAGCGAAATTTTCTGGCAGATGTGTTAAATGCGTCATATGATGCGATTTCAATTTTTCTCTCTTTGGAGTGTTACAA
>NW_015768520.1:0-719 GCF_001515625.1 Sinocyclocheilus rhinocerous
AATGCATTACTTTTAAAAGTAACTTTCCCCAACACTGAAAGTGACTTTGTGACCTTTTTTGAGCTGAGGAATTTTGCCTACAGCTGACCGTGATTTTGATCTTTTATTTGTTTCTTTACTAGAGCAACACAGCATCTTAAGTCTGCCTATGTTCCATTCAATCTCCATTTATTCCAGTGTTTACATTCGTTTTTTTCTCAAGTCTTTCTTAGAGACCCACCAATCTTTTTTTCTTCTTCTTTTTTTAAGCTTTTGAAGCTGCTTCAGAAAGATCTTATCTAACATCTTCCCAGTGTAGACTCCTCTAGCCACCCTCCCGGTCTGAAACAGCAGTTCTTTCTCATGTGTCGGCAGACTGCGATTTGTCTTTTCGTGTTGCTTTTTCTAGTTTCCACCTAAAGCTGCACCATTCGCTTGCTATATCTTTCCCGGTCAGGAGGCATTCAAGCTTAAAGTGCGCCAATGCTCTTTTTTTTTTTATCAATGGTTATTAGTCACCAACTGTTAGCCTACTTCCTCTTCTGCCAAATGATTCAAGCAGGGAATAGTTTTCTTGACTCTGGGAAAACAGTAGCATGGCTCATGAAGTTGGAACCCTCTAAGAGTAATTGAAACAAACCAGGAAAGGTAAACACAGAAGTAAAAGTGATTAATGATGCTGCTGGAACGAAGCATTCTCCATTTTTCTCACCAGCTCGGGAGACCTTCGCCCCAGGAGA
>NW_015768521.1:0-718 GCF_001515625.1 Sinocyclocheilus rhinocerous
ACACACACATACACACACACACACACACACACACATATATACATATATATATCACCAATAGTCAGTATATCACCTAGGCTTGGATTGAAGTAATATTTCCACTTATAATGCAAGTATCTTTGTAAGAGAAAATTGATTTGTCTTCTTTATTATTTTAGAGAGGGATCAACTGCAGTGTGTGTGCATGTGTTGTGTGTGACTGTGAACAGGAAGCGCTAAATGAATGTTAGGGAGATAACAAACGGAATCCATTAAAACAGGCCAATAATATCCATTTGTCTTGCCCTCCAGCGGTTGGTGGAAGCAGCAGAGGAAGCCCACCTGAATCATGAGGAGGATCCTGAACTACAGGTGAGAAACAGCAGGGGTTACCATGGAAACTGCATCTCTTCATCAGGGCAATGTCACTTAATGAGTGATGTTCAGCCGTAACTGATTGCTATTAAAACTTCTGTGGAGCTTACCATCAATTATATGACCTTACCTCAATCACACATAGGAATATTAAATATAAATAATGTATGTGTGTGCATAAATTACACAGTAATCAAGTTCTTTGTACAAAGCAATATACATGAAGCATATGTACTTCTATTTAGAACTTGAATTGTTTGTCGTTAGATTCTCTGAATGCACTGCACTAGAGCATCCATTACTTAGACAATCTCTGTCACTGCTCATATAAAGGTTGAAGGTTAAAAGCCTTTTTTTTTTTTTT
>NW_015768522.1:0-720 GCF_001515625.1 Sinocyclocheilus rhinocerous
AAAAAAATGAGGCAACTGAGCTACAGCTGCCTCTTTTTATTCAAGCATGTTTGCCATGAACTGGAAAATGGTGATATAAGAATTTCCTTCCAGTACATCAGACTCGTAAAGCTACTGTACTGTTGGTTAATTAGCTTGCTAATTGGTAATGTGGGTCTCATGTCATGTAATGTGCATGTAAGCAAGTCTTGCATGGAATAATGTGGCAATAAATCACAGCAGATGAACAAGCCAGGAAATCTCACACATGTCCTGTGACGGCACTTCTGCAGTGGAGCAAAGTCTCTGGCTATAATCCAGCGGTTTTCATGCTTGCTAAATGCTGACAGACTCTTTTTCGAATTAGAAAATTAATGCTGTTTCATTCTCTTGATCCGCGAGTGTCTTCTCTGTAATCCTCACGCTGAGAAGGATTGCGTTCATGACAATGACCCAAACCGACGAGTAATCTGGTTGTCTAAATTGGCGTCACATCAAACTGCCAAATTCATCAACAAATGCTGCCAAACGGTCCTCTGGGGTTGCGCGACAATTGTGTTTACTGACACTTGAGATATTACATAACTTTTTCTCTGCTTTTCTAGGACGCAACAATCATTGAATGTAACAAATGTAGGAAAAACTGTTATTTTGTGTGTTATTAGATATATAAAAAAAAAAACTTAAACAGACTGTTTATTCCGGCTCCCTGCACTGGGGAAATTTTCTTTTATTTTTATT
>NW_015768523.1:0-720 GCF_001515625.1 Sinocyclocheilus rhinocerous
AAAAAAAGAAAAGGAAACCAACGGTTTGGTTTACAGTAAACCAGAGTTAAAATGAGTCTGCTAGAGTAGAGTTTATAGCATTTTTACAAAAATCATCAAGCTGACTTGCTTATTTCAGAGCTCAGCACAAGGCTAGTCCCCTTTGATCAAATATACAATGCTCATAATACATGGATCCTCCCTACACCCTTTTAGTTTCCTGTCCAGACCATTTAACACTAGTCTAAATTCTGAATGAAAATGAAGATAAGGTTTGTGTGCATACTTTGAACAGGAAAGAACAAACAAAATCAAACATGACCAAAACAAAATGTGTCTCACCTTAATAGCATCATCAGTAATAGCTTCCTGTTTGTACTGCGTGCCGTACCACTCCTCAGTCCGGTCTGTCTGCCCTTCAAACGATTTAGAGACAACAGCGACCCTAAAAGAAATAAAAGTGAAGCCAAAAGAATTGCAAGATCACTGCACCAGACACAGCATGACACGGTCCATTTCTCACAACTCCCTTTGGGAAAAATGGCCATGCAATTTTGCTTTTATCAGATCTCTGCCACAGTAAATGGATTAAGAATTATGGTCATTACATCAATCAAACGTTTGAGTCTCCCGGAGCTTCTCAATCTGCTGTGCAGGGCTTTAGATCAATGCACCATTTCTGGACATTTTAGACCGTCCTGATCAATAGAGAACTTTTGGAACAATGACGTGCTATTCTGG
>NW_015768524.1:0-719 GCF_001515625.1 Sinocyclocheilus rhinocerous
TTTTTTTAGGGAGTAATGCAAGCAATATTGTAATGCATTACTTTTAAAAGTAACATTCCCCAACACTGGCTACAAGTGTTACAAATATTGCAACTGAACATGTGACTCCCAAATATAAACAGCAGATTCAATATATAAAACTAGATTCGGAAAGTTGCATCCACTTCCAATACGTTGTGACCAATGCATTTCCAGATTTGACAGATTACATTGGGTTGAAGCTTATGAAAGCCATTGTCAGTTGTCAAATTTAGGTTAAGGTCTCCACACTTTTTGGCTGCTAGTGCTACAAATATTTTAACTTGACCATGTGACCCCAAATACAAACAATTTATTCAATATATAAAACTAGGTTCGGAAAGTTGCATCCACTTTTGTAGGTCAAGAAAACTTTTGCCAGTCAAGAAACATTCTGGCTCTTCAGTAGCATCTGCAGTTAGGAAACCAATATTTCCTGACCCTTATTGACCTGTAAGTATTTAATATTGGCTTTTTGACCTTAAATGTCCACAGCATTGGGAGATAGTTGACATGACAGCATCCTAAAGCAACTACTTTGACTTTTCACTTGGACTTGACCCCCGATTGTTTGTCTATCTTCAATTCTAGCAACACAAACGGCTTTACAGCTTCACAAAACAGCAAGGAAGTCGCTCAAAAACGTCTCAACCAATCATCTTTTAGGGGTGTGGCTAATGTAGATCTCTCTGATTCACAGC
>NW_015768525.1:0-720 GCF_001515625.1 Sinocyclocheilus rhinocerous
AAAATATTTTTTTTTACCTATTTGCCAGCTTTTATACACTAGCAAATAGATGGCCTCAGGGCATTATTTAGTCATTTATTTATTTTTAATTTGAGCCAAAATATTGAGTGATTTTTGCAGAAATATTAAATTTGTTTTTGTTTTGTTTTTTACAAAAAGTTTGTTACTATTTACACTGCTGGCTATAATAACGTGGAAGCTGTACTTTTTTTGAAAATTTAAGTAATGCGTTTTTTTGTTAGTTCCAAAAGTTGTTACCCTCAACACTGTTAGCCATAGCAACATCAAACTCTATTAACACATCTGATTATGCACTGACTATGCAAAGCTACATGACTAGACAGGATGGATTGTTGTACAGTATGTACAGTAGTTGCACTACAGCCCAGTCCAGTCAGACAACAGTCTGTTCCATTAATACTACAACTCACTCCACCCATACTGCTGTGAAAGCTCACGCTCATGTTGCAGCACTGAGCACTGGACGAGCGTTTGTGTCTGTGTTTGGATCGATCTTTATCACTTAATATGAGATACCTGATGCTCCAACATCTTAATCACTTTCCTTCAGTAGCTTTCAGTTGGGTGTAACATTACATCTTTTCAATATCTTGATTTAGGCTGAATCTGCAGCAGTGGAGAGTGTGTCGTTCGCTTGTCCTTCAAGCTCAGTCGATTCCTAGAAAACAAGTGGTGCGTGACACAGTGCATGCAGGCCCT
>NW_015768526.1:0-720 GCF_001515625.1 Sinocyclocheilus rhinocerous
AAATTTTTGAGTGCTCTATCCCTTTAAATAATTAAGATAATGACAGTAATTAACGAAGTATGAGTGAAAAGGTATTGACATTGACAATTTTAGACAGGAAAGGATGGATGTGTGAAGACATGAGTGTGTTTAGCATAAGGAAACACATTGTGATAGTGATCCTGTGTGCGTGAGGGTTTGACAGGAGCTCAGTGTAGAAGTGTCAAGAAAGTGTTGCATGATTGCAATGAAACATGGCGAGGTTGCCATGACAGCAGCATGTCCTTCTGCATGGGAAGGGGAGGATTTTTGCCCAAGTTAGCAGATGAAGCTGATGAAGGACATGAATCTATGTCAATTAGGTGCAACACACACAAGCATGCACAAAAACAGACATACAATAAGCAGTCACAGTAACACTCTTTTAAATCAGTTCTTTACCTCTGACCATAGGCCACAAATCAAGCCACCTTTCTTATTAACATAATTAAATTCATCAAGGTTTTCTAAAGGTCATGTAGAAAATGTGTTCTAAAGGTGCAATGTGGGAAGTTTGAATGTGAAACTGCTGCACAATGTGACACAATCACAGCCAATCAGAAGATGTGTGATGTTTAATATACAGCTATGCAGAGTGGGACTTTAGACCAATTAGATTTCACTGTGGGCGGGGCTATCCAATGCAACGCCAGTGTTTCCCACACATAGACTTTACTTGGGTGGGCCACCCAGGTATATCAA
>NW_015768527.1:0-720 GCF_001515625.1 Sinocyclocheilus rhinocerous
AAAACAATCTCTTACAATTTGTCGTACCTGGAAAGTGCAAAAAAATACAATTCATAAACAGAAATAAAATTCATGCTGTACATTTCATACTGGATTCATAAATAAGCACAGATATACACACACACGTCCATTAGTGACGGCTAAAATAAAAGCAGCTCAGTAAGTCACAGGTCTGATACGATGGAGGAGTCACTGCTGAAGTTTATCTGGTTCCCGTAGAAACCGTGGCTGTCCACAGGGGTCACGAAAGGTCATGCTACAGAGTTCAGATCATGGAGACTAATTTGCATGACGACAGAATAAAAAAAGGCACTCCATTCATTTAATTAAAGGAAGAAAAACATACATACAAATAGATATGTGAATAAAAACAGTCACCTCGGGGATCTCCGGTTTAAGAAAAAAAGAGTCTAAAAATACAGGATTAAAAAATAATAAATGCAAAGAAATCAAAGCATTAATTTAGAACTTATTTCCAAAGCAGCCAGCAGATGCAGGGAGCACTTTGTGATAGGAAATAAAACATATCTCATCCCGATTCAGACTTCAAATCTAAACTTCAGCACCATTGCAAACTAAAGCACATATATGGAAGAACATACAACACACAAAACATCCTGATAAAGACATCTGCATTTTGGTATTAGTATCTTCATTAACATCTTCATATTACTGATCACTTATATAAGTTTCAAAACAACTGTCCTTTAGTAAAGGAAT
>NW_015768528.1:0-720 GCF_001515625.1 Sinocyclocheilus rhinocerous
CTTTCATTTTATTACAAGTAGGCCAACAGCGCCCCCTAAGTAAATGAAACGCCTTACCGGACGGGCATTAGGACCCAGGGGAGGCTGTTGACTCTATCACACACCAGACGCCTCATTCTGTACTCCTATTCTCAGATTAAATGCTCAAAACAGGGAATCTAATCATAATTCAGGAAAAAGTTTGCTTCAAGAATGAGCACACTGCTGATGTGATCTTATCGCAAGCACACCCTGAGCACATGCGAGTTACTCATCTTATCGGCAAGGCATATCGGCATAATTTTTGCCGATATTTGCATTTTAAGCCATTATCGGTCGATATTGATAACGTTCCGATAATATCGTGCATCCCTAGTATTTGGTTATGACCAACAAAATACAAGATCGTATGATGCATCATTACTGTAAACAGCAATAATAATAATAATGTGTTACGAACACTTCATATTAAATCATATGCATTTAATCCATATCATTTGTATTTTTAAATAAGCAGCATTTCAACTGTAATGTCACTTTTGCCCTGTGCGTGGGAGATCAGAACCAAAACTGACCAAGACCCTGATCTAACACTTTATTTGCACTGTAATCAATAAAATCAAATGAATTCATGCAATAAAGTATTATTCAGGTCTCAGATCTCACCAGTGAATTGTCCTTGAAGAGCAGGTTCTCTGGTTTCAGGTCTCGATGTGCAATATTTAATGAATGACAGTGTTG
>NW_015768529.1:0-720 GCF_001515625.1 Sinocyclocheilus rhinocerous
AATGAAATTAGATGAAAAACTACAAATGTAGAACTGGTGCTTTAGCAACTAAAACTTCTTATATTTAATATACTATTTTTATTACTTCATGGATCCAGGCCAATTGAAAGCATGATATATGAGTGTTTTACTGAGTCACATGCCTCAATCACAATATGCAGTGACATCATCGCAGAGAGTTAAATAGGTCACAATCATCTGACAATATTTTAGAAGCCTCTGTAATCACAACGAGGAACCAAAATCCAGAAAGCAGCACAGATCCTTCCTTACAGGCTAATTCAGCTCGTACTGTCCATCAGCTTACCATTACAAACCACAGATCTGATTCATCACAGGAAATATACTGAAGCATCCGAGCTTCATTTCTGCACGTTATGAAGAAAAAAAAAAAGAGTGGTGTTTGCCCATGAAAAACCCGCTTCCATAATGCCAAGGTATTCTAGTTTTAGATATTCTCACGAGAACCACATAATCTAAACATCTGTTCAAAGTGCATGTAGATTCATCTAGCAGCCGGAGAACATTCACTGATTATTAATGTGACTCTTCAGTACTCATTAATCACATCTGAGTCCATCAGGACAGGACTCTACAGGAAGAGACGTACTGTGTGGGACACATAAAAGACAACAGACACAGAGAACTTCCTTCATCCTCAAAAGCAGAAAGATCCGAGACAAATCAAAGAGACTCAAATCGTGAGAAACCAAATTCACT
>NW_015768530.1:0-720 GCF_001515625.1 Sinocyclocheilus rhinocerous
TTTTTCTGGATCGGTCAGAGCTCATTTGGTGTTTGCCATGGGAATGACAACAAGCCACTGTGCTCTCCTGCTCGTGAGCGTCCGCCTGCGTTTATTTCCATTTTGTGAAGCGTATCCGTGTTCCTTTGAACTGTCAGCCACCTTTTAGTCTTATATCTCTCATTTTGAATTTCAAGCCCCCCTGTTTAAAAAAAAAAACGAACTGATTTATTTGTTGCAGGTAGTGTAGCTTTGTACGTAACACCAAAAATGGCAACCTAAGGAGGGCATGTGCTTTCTCTGTCTGACAGTTCACAACTCTAACCTCTGAACTACCGACCATCTGTTCATCCACATTTGTAGCTCAGCTGCTTGACTAAAACCGCCATGTCGGACCGATTTCAGACTAATGTAGCATTGCATGCTGGTTAACACCGCTTTTCATGCTGTTCTCTTGGGCCCGCACTCGGCCTGGATGTTTTTATTTCTTTTCTATTTATTAATCAAGCTGTGCTGTTGGGAAAAAAACTATTGTAGCTGTGACGTGTGGGGCTTGGGGACTATCTCTGAGTAACTGCCTTTGTAATGTTTGGGATTTCGGATGAAGTTACGCGACAAGGAAGCGTCTTAAACGATTATTCTTTTTGTTTGTTTGTTTGTTTGTTTTTCATTTAGATGTACAGTTAAAAATAGACCGATAAATATACAGACAGCACTGTGAAAGTCCACCTTAAAATTGAC
>NW_015768531.1:0-720 GCF_001515625.1 Sinocyclocheilus rhinocerous
AATATTAAAGTGTAGCTAGAGAGAAAGCCTGGAAGGAGAAAAAGAGTGAGAGACAAGCAGACAGACATATAGTCAGCTGTGTGCGCGGCTTCACCTCCTCACTGTCCAAAATGACATCAAACAGGCCCGGCTAAATGAGAACCACCAGTTGTTGGAGGTAAAGGTCCTGATTTAGTGCTGAAGAGCTCGGGTCAGGAGAGTTTTAGAGGTCTGGTCTCGCCTCTTGAGGTAATTCGCTGTTAACACACTGTTTGACAAATAGACTTGACGCTGTGGGAGAACTAGTTTCACATCATTATCTCTGACCCCGGTTACACATGCAGCTGTGTTTTGTCTTTAAGGTGGCTGCTGTATCCATATATGTGTGTGTTAGTGGTCCACGTTTCACCCCGAGGTCCTGAGTTTTCAGTACGGTACGTTCAAGCCCAGAGCAAATGAACTCCTCCTGGGGAAGAGCAGCAGGGTGCTTTAGCACAACTACTTTACAAACTAGTCTTACCCTGGGATATGACCTAGATATCCTCCAAATGCACATATTAAATATATAGTTAAGGTTCTTTTGTTTTATGACTTTGAAAGAGGATTCAGTGTGCCTATATCAGGGTTTATGCAAGTTTTATGAAGGTAAATTTAAGACGTTTTCAAGACCAATTAAGAAAATTGAGAAATAATAATTGTTTGAAAATATAACTTCCAACCAATCGAAATTACTTTTTAATT
>NW_015768532.1:0-720 GCF_001515625.1 Sinocyclocheilus rhinocerous
CTGATCCATTAAATAATATTAACAGATAAAACCTTTTATTTTAATAATGAAATAGTAAATGTTGAAATGAACTAAGATTTTAATGATCCATGTTAATTAATGTAGTTCATTAATGTGAATTACTGGAAGCTTTTTGTGAAGTGTTATCAATGTTTTGCTTGTTAATGATTTGTGCATATTTAATTTTTTTATTTTTCTTACAAAGCATCAAGCAATAGATCAAATAACTAAAAAAAAAAAGTGATGAAACGTGCATCTTTTCTGTGAGTGACTTCATACAATAATCAAACAAATTTTCAACAAACGTGTTATGCTTATTTTTTTAGTGATCAAGTCCTATTTTTCCACTAGTCTTCCCAGCAAAGCAATGCATTTCCTAGCAACCTGTATGCCAAAAAATATATTTTCATATTTCAATATTTCAAAACATACAAAAATTGTCAACAAATATCGCTAACATGCATAAAAAAATATATTTCTATATATTTTGATATGGCTTAGGTACTTATATTTATATGGTCACAAAATATGAGGCAATATATCTACATTTAAATATTTCAAAATACATTTTGTAGCTACTCAATATTTATTTTAAGTTTGGCGATATAAACTTTCTCCTTTGAGTACATTTCATCTTGCATTTAAAGTTTTATATATATAAATATATATATATATACACATACACATATATACTTTTAAAAAATATTTTTCATATCTTTG
>NW_015768533.1:0-720 GCF_001515625.1 Sinocyclocheilus rhinocerous
TTTGATCAAATAAATGCAGCCTTGGTAAGCAGAAGAGACTTATTTAAAAACATTTAAAAAATAATTTACACTTTATAAACAATAAAAGTAACTAAACATGTAATATAAACTACTATAATAAATAAATAATACATAAATGAATTTCAATAAATAAATAAACAAATGCATAAAACTACTTTATGTTGTCATAAACGAACAAACTAAATGTACAAATAATAAATAAATTAAATGTATTCAATTTAATAAATTAAGTTTCAATTTGATCTAAGATGGGATTAATCAATATATAGGCTATTGAAAGTTCTTTAGAGAGTTATAAGGCACTTCTTTCACTTGAATTTTAAGATTTAAATACAAGTTTCAAATAATTTTTAAATGCCACAAAACTTTAAGAAATCTACAAAATCGTATCTTAAAGTGGAAGAACCATCTTTAGAAATCTCATTAACTAACTATCTATAGATGTACAGACGGATAGATGACCTGTATCTGTGACAGTGACTGTCGTATGAAGCGCAGTGACCGTCATTTCTCTCAGACATCCAGCAGCTCCTCCTGCACACGGTCCTCCGCTGATGCTGACAGAGAGCTTTTTATCCACAAAATCCTGCAAACACAGCAGAGAGATGCTTTCAGATGATCTCAGACACACAGTGAAGCTGTAGATCCGTCTCCTCGCGGTCACTGACCTCTACAGCTGTGAAGCGGCAGTCGCCGGCC
>NW_015768534.1:0-717 GCF_001515625.1 Sinocyclocheilus rhinocerous
GTGATAAAAGCATTAGCAATTAATCGCAACATGAAAATTTGATGCTGGCATATCCCTAAATGTGTGTAAAATGAATGTGTTGATATATCTGTCTGTTCTCCATAGTTAAGAAACCTCCCAAAATATGATGCTGTCGGGTTTTAGTGCAACTTTACAGTGGAAACCATGTGCACAGAGTCAGATAAAGACAGATGAGAGAGAAGTATGATTATTTTGGTGTCCACACTGCCAAAAATGAAAAAAAAAAAAAACTGCCGGTATTGTGCTATGTCTCCGCAGCCAAAATCAACAAAGAAAAAATAGTGCTTTCAGTATTAAAAACACATACATTTTTACAATTTCCTTTAATCAGCATCTTTTCGATTTTGACTACGCCTGGCTTTTCAAATGTTCATGAATACACACCCATACAAGCTCACTCATTCACATGATTATACTAATGCACATATGTCAGCAGGAAATTACAAACATAGATTTACTTGCCTGACCTACATGTACAGACATGCAAAAGTTACATGTATACAAAAGTTTGCAAATGAATTAAGTTCTCCCACCCACCCACTCACACACATACACATACACACACACACACACAAGCTGGCTGCCAGGCGTTTAGGAGGCGGTGACGTGAGTGAGTCCAGAGAGTGAGCTCAACCATTATCTCATACACAGTCCTCCCCCATCAAGCTGAGTGTGTGTGTGTGTGTGTGTGTGTGT
>NW_015768535.1:0-720 GCF_001515625.1 Sinocyclocheilus rhinocerous
AATATTTATACTATAAATAAATAAATAAAAAAAACATTAGTCAGCAATATTCATTGTGCATAATAAAGCTGTAGATGGTGCTTAATATATTATATATAATTTTATTTAAGTGTCCCCTGTGGATTATAGCAGCAATCATTATACTTTTTCAAACCCATGATTTCTGTATTAGACAACATTAAAAAGGGAAGGATAAGTAAGACACTGTATCTTCATGTCCCTCCCTCTCATTTCCCATGAAATCACTCATTGATTCAGAGGAGCAATACCCCAGCTGGACAGCAGGAGCTCTGTGCACATACTGCAGTGCTGAGCTGCAGTCACTGCGCTTGTGTGTGTGTGTTTATATGTGTCAGCCAGCCACACAGGAAACACTATTATCACTGCTACTGCTGCTGCTGCCACTCCAGACTGAATGCAAACGGAGGGGGGAGTAGAGAGAGAGGGAAGGAGCGAGTGTACAGGCCTTGCCAAATAAAGTCATGGGGGCCTGGGCAGTGACGGCCCTTTCTACACTATAAATACGCTGTTCTTCTGCCGGTTCGGGTTTGGTGCCTGGAGCTCTGGACCAGCGCGGCTCAGGAGATTCTCATCTGCTCTCAGGCCCGTCACTATGCCCCGGGTGG
Organism: Sinocyclocheilus rhinocerous; assembly: GCF_001515625.1. Taxonomy (NCBI): domain Eukaryota; kingdom Metazoa; phylum Chordata; class Actinopteri; order Cypriniformes; family Cyprinidae; genus Sinocyclocheilus; species Sinocyclocheilus rhinocerous. The sequence goes on from NW_015768535.1 coordinate 627, forward strand.
ATGCTGACCTCAAACTGGACTTCAAAGATGTCCTTTTCAGACCAAAGAGGAGCAGTCTGAAGAGCAGGTCTGAGGTAAGAACATCTTGCTTGCT
>NW_015768536.1:0-720 GCF_001515625.1 Sinocyclocheilus rhinocerous
TAACTGTGACTACGGAAGCACAGCAGGAATATTGTGATTGTGATTGGTTTACAGCAGGGCAACATCAGTTCTTAGTGCATTACATCTGGGGTGATGGTAATCTTGTATCACATGAATCAATCAGTACTAGATATAGATATGTACAGCATAAGAGTTGACTCAACTTACTGAATCTGTTCATTCTTTAACTTTTATTATTTTTGAGACATAATGAGACATTGTTTGATGTTTGTTCATTGATATTCAGCAGTTTCTAGTAAACTCAAGGCTCCCTGTCATGTCTCAGATCGTTTTATAGGATTTCCTTATCAGCATGGGGTGGAGATTAGCCTTGCAGTGTTTCTAGGGAAATTTCAAGCAGTTTGGTTTGAGCCGAACAGTTTCACTCACTGATCAAGCTCTTACTCTGTTCTATAACTAGTTGAGTTTCAGAGCAGTGTAGGGTGCATTCTTGCTGCCATTATCAAAACATGCCATAATAATTATTGGTTTTGTTACTCGTTAGGGCAAAACAAATTCACTGGATGTGGAATCACATTGTCTTGATCTCTAAGGATTAGAGGCTTGCACACATGCAAGGCACTGAGTAACAGACATGGGATTTTATTTAATAACAAGCAAGCACTGGGATAGAGTGACAAAACGCATTTCAATTACATCAATAACATTAAAAGCAAAGTACATTTAGTAACTGACAAAATATATATACTTCGTTTTATA
>NW_015768537.1:0-720 GCF_001515625.1 Sinocyclocheilus rhinocerous
GGGGGTTGCTGGTGATTATTGTGAGATTCAACTGGGCTTTCCAATCGGCAATTATCTCAGTCAGAACACATTTGAATTAGAGCTGCAGGACAGGGTAATTACTGAGGTCAGTAGATAAGGCTCTCTCTCTCTCTCTGGTCTCAGGTTGAGTCTATAGATAAATCCCTGCAATGCTAAAGCTACATTGATTTAAGAACCGCCACAGGCATTGATCCAAGATGGCTGAGGTGTCACGCCAAGGGAGAACCGTTCTGCTCACCTAATGACACACACACACACACACAGGGAAGCCAATGACCTATCAAAGCAGTGACATGTCTGTATACATATCATGTGTACATCTCAGACACTCTACCTTGGATATACAGCTTTTGACACACAGTGTCAGTGCAGATGTTGATACAAGATGACTTAATTTTATCTGAATGGGACCGTTCTACCAAAAAATGAAAATTCTGTCATAATTTACTCATCTTCATGTCTTTCAAAACCTACATGAATTTATTTCTTCAGTGGAACACAAAAGAAAATATTTATAGCATCCAAGCTGCTCTTTTTCGTACAACAAAAGTAGATTTTGAGTAAATAATAAAATTTGTGTCACACAAAGCAATCGTATGGCTTCAGGAGACTTGGAATAGTGTCATGAGAGCTACATTGGCTACTTTTATGATATTTTTGTGGTGCGTTTAATAATTTTTTACTAGAGAGCCTATGGTC
>NW_015768538.1:0-720 GCF_001515625.1 Sinocyclocheilus rhinocerous
GGTAGAATTATGATCACACATCCCATAGAGAGACTGCACTGTCATATCAGGGTTTTTTAGAAGAGAGTGCAACATCAAGGTTGTTTAAACCAGTCAGCAGTAAGGTTTGTCATAATCAAGTAATTTCCCATCATACATTTAGTCAGCGCAGTTGGTGGAGAGAGAGTTTTTTGACATCGTCAGCATGGCTTCAGAGTAAGTTGGATGTCACTCTAACACATTTCTAACCAGCATGCATCTCACGGTTGTCACTGATGATCAACCGATGATAGATAACAAGCTAATTTTATGATTAGTAAATATTATATTTATACTGAAATCTTAGTAAATAGTTACCCTACCCATTACTGGGGAAAGTAATATTATTACTGTAACTAGTGACTGTTACTATTAACACATTACTGCCCAACACTGATGACCAGGGCAAACATTACAGCATGTTGCCTTTTACGCTTCACTTTCCGCTCTCATTTTGCTTCTCCTCTGTTGTATACCCATCTCGGAACAAGGTGTATAGAAGACTGCAAGCCCAACGGGGCCGAGTACAAGTGCAAGACTATTGATCAAGATGGAAAATGCCAGGAAATGTACTGCTCACCTAAAAAAAACATGGACTACTTGGGTAGACAGTGCAATGCTGACAGTTTGTGTGATAAGCATGGAAAAGACTACCACTGGTGCTACACTGGTACCTTTTCTTGGGGATACTGTGGGCTAGTG
>NW_015768539.1:0-712 GCF_001515625.1 Sinocyclocheilus rhinocerous
CACACACACTCACACACACACACACACACACACACACACACAGCAGCAGTGAGCATGAATAATGCAGTCAATGCTGCGTCAACACGTTCTTCGCATGTTTTATTCATTATTGTCCGTGATGTTGTAGGTCTCCATCATAATGTTGATTTTGTCTAAGACGGCCAAGCCTTATCGCTGTATGCCTCTTCAGAGATGGTTAGTTTGATCTCAGAGTCCCTTTGCATCCCTCTCCAGGGAGATTTGCTGTGTCTGTAGTGTCCGTTTTAGCTTGAAGGATCAGAGGCTTGAAAGGGTAGAGGAGTCACGCATGTATTTGTACAGCAAAGCTTAAAGTCAATATCTGCTGTCACTCCTCCCAAAGTCTTACACATCCATTGTTTCCATGAATGTTTATTTATTAATTTGGGCTAAATTAATAAATAATCATGCTTAAAGCTACCAATAGTGTTGTGCTCGCAACTCAATTTAACATAATATATTCCATAGAATTCTGCAGGTTTTCTTTCACAAATGGTGCAGAAAAAAAGTTTGGACCTAGTCATGTAGTTTTATCTGTCAGTGGGTACTGAAATCAAGAAAAGAGATTGTGAATAAACTAGATTTGTTTTTCCTAAGGAAAATGGCTCTTGCCTGTCTAAAAGTAGCTGCAATAATATTTATTTGAGGTATGATAATATTCAAAGTCTGTTCACATCCTAAATATGAGCAATTA
>NW_015768540.1:0-720 GCF_001515625.1 Sinocyclocheilus rhinocerous
TTTTCTCCGTCTGGCAGGCGTGGGGTCGCATGGGACGGAGCCTCACCCAGGTGCATTTAATCTAAAAGCTTAATTTACATGTTCCGTTCAGAGCCCAGGTTCGGCTTTACCTGGTGAGAAACAGAAGAACAATTGGAGTGAAAAACAGTGAAAAATGAGGGGGAGAAAATAAATTTTGATGGATGAAAGAAAGGCGCTGTGGAGCGCCGTCAACAGCCGAGGCACTCGAGAGAGGAGTAGATCGCTGACAGTCGTTTTGATTAGCAAGTCAGAAGGGAAAACTGTGGGTCTCCTTCAGGTCCTGCTGTTTAAAATAAAATCTCGCCACTCAGATTTAATTTATGCTGTGTAAGTCATGTCTGGAAGTAGAGGTCAAGAATGGTGAGGATTGGAGACACACCCATTTGAGGCAGTGACACGCCCATAAACACGCCCACATTAGGGCATGAGCACCAGTGTTGTTATCGATAACTAAAACTATCACAACATTTTTGATAATGGGAACAAACCTTCTATAAAATATAAATATCAGATGAAAACCTCAAACATTTTACACTAAAATAAAATAAATTGAAGTACTAAATTTCCTGGATTTAAAACTAAAGCGAAAATAAATTGAAGATAAACAGAAATATTTCAAATTATCAAGAACTAATGATATTGACAAAAAGCTGAATTTAACTTAAATTAAAATGAAAACTTAAAAGCTGTTATTAATTG
>NW_015768541.1:0-720 GCF_001515625.1 Sinocyclocheilus rhinocerous
ATCATGGTAAACATCATGGGAAATTTTGGTTGTTGTGTGGTATACACCATATGTCCACTATTTTAGAAAAGCATTCATTAAAGAAATTGTTGTATGCTTACATGGCTAGTTCAAATCCTGTCATTATTTACACCATGTAATTCCAAGCGTTTTCCAAGATTAACTTCTTTTTTTTTTCAGTGGAGAACAAAAATACAAATTTTTGAGTTGTACTTAATTTAATCAGTTACCTTTAGCTTTGCCTTCCTGTTTTGTTCCATTTGTATGATTTGTAGTAGCTATGCACGTCGGTCAAGGGCTGGTGGTGACTACAAGGCCTCTGTTAAGTAGGATGTGTTGACAGATTTTTTAGACAATGAAAAACAGCGTACAGTACATGGTCTAATTGCAAATCATTTCGACTGGCAGCAGCTCTAGATGAGACTGCATTATGCAGTGCATGAAATTAAAACTCAAACTGTAGAGGTCCAAAAAAAATAAAAAGCTAAAGTGTAGATTTTTGTTATTGGAAAAGAGGATATTTTTGGTGAGTGTACCAAAAAACGTCCAGTTGTTTTAATATCTGGGTGCCCTCCTTGGTGATTATGTATCAGAATACTTTATATTCTCATACTAATTGGTGATTAATTTCATATTCTGATACTTTTTCAGTAATATAAAATATGGACAAACAAAAGAAGATAATGTAGTACATCCTTTGAAATATTCCAAGCCAATTTT
>NW_015768542.1:0-720 GCF_001515625.1 Sinocyclocheilus rhinocerous
ATGATTGCTGCTGTATTTAGGATAAATCAATGCCAGAGGAGGTCTCGAAATGCATTAACAGAGCAGAGGGAAGTTTATCCAAAGCCAATATTTTTGCCAAGCGAGATCCATGCCAATAAATAGATGCCATTTATCATCATTGCTCACTCTCACGCCAGTCCAGCCGCTGGGTCAGTGAATCTGCGTCAGGCTCTATTTATGACGCCGTGAAAGCCATTTACATGCATGTTCATTATTCATGTTAAATATAAGCTTGGGTTGGCCGAAAACCCATCCGGACTGAGCCTATGTTGCTTTGTCCTATTGAAGGGAATGTGTGGACGCCAAATAGCTGCATGGCATAAAGGCTCTCCAGGCGGAGTTATGGGGCCCACTGGCTCTCTGACACAGTTTTTGCAATCCTGCACCAGCGAGAGTGGTCATGGGCTTTGCAGGGCTCATTGTCCGAGTCACGGCGGTGAGCTAGAAGAGGTGGAACAGAGCGAAATACCATGTGTGCGCCCAGTAGGGGGACATTCCTCTGATCCTATGATTTCCTCATCACATTCGTCCTCTGGAAGCCCCACTGTAATCGCATTGTTCGGGGCTTTAGCCCCCTAACAAACCCCCTCATCAGCAGCCTGTCAACTCCAGCCCCCATGTTACATTGTGAAAGAACAGAAATGTTGTGGGTTCATCAATGTATCAACAATTCCTCTCCGCATAACACCTCTGGAATGA
>NW_015768543.1:0-720 GCF_001515625.1 Sinocyclocheilus rhinocerous
TTTTATTTTGACAGACTAGCAATTGAGATCCCCAAAAAATTAACTACTAAACACACTTTTTTTTTTTTTTACTGTGAAAGTCAAATAGATGAAGAAACAAAATTATCCTTGGATAATTCAGAAGACAAGTCTGCCTAAATTTCTCATATATTTGGTATTTTATATAGTTTTCAGTTTTTAACCCGACTCTTTTCTGTTTTTCAAAATGATTTTTACGTGGAAACCAATGAGGATCAATTTGAGCCCTAACATCATTGTAGGCACAAAGTGTTATGAATCCTATGACACCAACTCTGCATGTCAACAATTGTCAGGTCAAAAGGAGGTCAGTTCAGACATAAGTGCACACAATGAGTCATGTGATTACCTTCAACCTCGATGGAGTCAACAATACTGATGGAGCTGGTGATGCTGTAAAGGCCAGGGCATACAATGACCACATCCCCCTCATAGCACGCATTGACCGCAAGCACTGGGTCACTGTGAAACTGGGATCAAAACACACACCACATTAGTACAACTCAAATCATCTTCGTCCTGAAGTAAAACCAACAAAAACTGAATTTCAAATCACAGTGGGTGGGGAAGAAAAAAAAACAGTCCGACACACAAAAATGTAAGTGAATGCGTCTCAGTGGGGTTGAGTAGAGGCATCCGATCACACACATCTGCACCATTTTAACAAGTACTTGAGGGATAAACTGTCTCACAGAACAAGAG
>NW_015768544.1:0-720 GCF_001515625.1 Sinocyclocheilus rhinocerous
TAATGTGTATTTGTGTCTGTTCAAACACAAAGAGATGCGAAAGAAGAATCAACTCTGTGTTGCATTGATGAACTATGATCCGTTTAACCCCTATTTAAAGGGAATTGCATGGCAGAGGATTCTAGAGTATGACCACTGAACATAACAGAAGCCAATGAGGCAATGAAATCATACATTTTGGGTCAAATTTGTTATATTCATAATACTAGATGGCTTCATTTTTCCCATTTCTTTATCGCTAAAACACTGCAATCTCTTTGCCTGCACCATTTCTCTTGAGGGAATTAAGAGGCCCTTTAGGACAGAATTAAGGGCCTCTTAGGTGTCTACTGAAGTATCTGAGAGAACCATGAGCCTCATCTTCAAGATGATACCACACCAGAACAACTAAAGTGTGCACTCCAGGGTTCTTAGACATCCATCGAAGACGTGCAAGTCTGTTATCAGCTCCATGTAATAAGACAGACAAGGATGGAGAGGATAAGTGATGGTGGCCCCATACAGCTTGAAGAAACTCAGAGATCAATTAGAAATCTACCTGCAACAGACTAAGCGACTGGCTTTAATGGACAGCCATGAAAAGCACACAGAATATTTATAAATAAATCATCAGCTCAAGTAAAAGAGGGCTGAGTGCCTAGGAGAGTGAATGTTTCTCTGCCCACTATTATACCAACTGCCATGGAAACCATACAGCACATCAATAAATAAATAATCACA
>NW_015768545.1:0-720 GCF_001515625.1 Sinocyclocheilus rhinocerous
GTAATTATTGGCTTATCGATATCAGGCAACATTTAAATATCAGTGGTGCATTAGTTATGATCTGGGTCCTGAAAGCTGATGAGAACCAGTGGACTACGTTATGACAAGTTTGAATAGTGTACATTTTCTAGTGTGAATTTTTTTAAAGTGTCTAGCCCACTATGAGCTCATCATTTATAAATCGAGGCCTTTCGCTTGTTGGACATGCCTTAAGGCACCATCCTGGCTTTACATTTTTATTAGTATTTTTTCTAAAACAAACAAAACATCTTCAAACGAGACATGAACCTTGTACAGTAGGGTCGTATGGATCATGGATGTCAAAACTGGGATCCAAGGCTTTTAACGCCACCTGGATAAAAATCACAGTAAGAATGAACCTGAAATGTATGTTAACAAGTAATTGAATAGGTTGGAATAATTCTGGATTGCTCTGACTATACCTCTCCATCGGTGGATGGCTCTGCCCCAGAGTAGCGACTATCACAGATAAGGTCATCAATACCGTCTGCTGGTCCGTCAGAGACACCGGGGAATGAGTTGGCACAGTCCTCCGCAAAGTAACGGAAAACCTTCCAGGTTCTCCCGAAGTCTTTTGACTTCTCGACCAACATGGCAGCAGGCCATGCTCACCATGCCGGGCTCACTGAAAGTATCTCCACGTGTGCCGGCCACGGGAATGCACTGACTGGCGTGGCCATTGCAGAAGCAGCTCCCCAG